>NW_028128523.1:0-49075 GCF_965231255.1 Vanellus vanellus | reverse complement strand
GATAGCGTGCGCAGGAAAGCAGAGAGGGCCAAATTGTCTGGGGCATTTGAAGGGGTTCGAGGAGGCAGTGAGAAGCAGCATCACTTTTCCCCGCTGGCACCTTTGCTGTGGCAGCAAAAGCTGGACGTTTGTCTTTTTTGCTCCAAACAGCGCCGAAAGTGAAAAAAGGTGCTTTTGAGGATAGCGTGCGCAGGAAAGCAGAGAGGGCCAAATTGTCTGGGGCATTTGAAGGGGTTCCAGGAGGCAGTGAGAAGCAGCATCACTTTTCCCCGCTGGCACCTTTGCTGTGGCAGCAAAAGCTGGACGTTTGTCTTTTGTGCTCCAAACAGCGCCGAAAGTGAAAAAAGGTGCTTTTGAGGATAGACTTTTCAGGAAAGCAGAGAGGGCCAAATTGTCTGGGGCATTTGAAGGGGTTCCAGGAGGCAGTGAGGACCAGCATCACTTTTCCCCGCTGGCACCTTTGCTGTGGCAGCAAAAGCTGGACGTTTGTCTTTTTTGCTCCAAACAGCGCCGAAAGTGAAAAAAGGTGCTTTTGAGGATAGCGTGCGCAGGAAAGCAGAGAGGGCCAAATTGTCTGGGGCATTTGAAGGGGTTCGAGGAGGCAGTGAGAAGCAGCATCACTTTTCCCCGCTGGCACCTTTGCTGTGGCAGCAAAAGCTGGACGTTTGTCTTTTTTGCTCCAAACAGCGCCGAAAGTGAAAAAAGGTGCTTTTGAGGATAGCGTGCGCAGGAAAGCAGAGAGGGCCAAATTGTCTGGGGCATTTGAAGGGGTTCCAGGAGGCAGTGAGAAGCAGCATCACTTTTCCCCGCTGGCACCTTTGCTGTGGCAGCAAAAGCTGGACGTTTGTCTTTTGTGCTCCAAACAGCGCCGAAAGTGAAAAAAGGTGCTTTTGAGGATAGACTTTTCAGGAAAGCAGAGAGGGCCAAATTGTATGGGGCATTTGAAGGGGTTCCAGGAGGCAGTGAGGACCAGCATCACTTTTCCCCGCTGGCACCTTTGCTGTGGCAGCAAAAGCTGGACGTTTGTCTTTTTTGCTCCAAACAGCGCCAATAGTGAAAAAAGGGGCTTTTGAGGATAGACTTTTCAAGAAAGCAGAGAGGGCCAAATTGTCTGGGGCATTTGAAGGGGTTCCAGGAGGCAGTGAGAAGCAGCATCACTTTTCCCCGCTGGCACCTTTGCTATGGCAGCAAAAGCTGGACGTTTGTCTTTTTTGCTCCAAACAGCGCCGAAAGTGAAAAAAGGTGCTTTTGAGGATAGACTTTTCAGGAAAGCAGAGAGGGCCAAATTGTCTGGGGCATTTGAAGGGGTTCCAGGAGGCAGTGAGAAGCAGCATCACTTTTCCCCGCTGGCACCTTTGCTGTGGCAGCAAAAGCTGGACGTTTGTCTTTTTTGCTCCAAACAGCGCCGAAAGTGAAAAAAGGTGCTTTTGAGGATAGACTTTTCAGGAAAGCAGAGAGGGCCAAATTGTCTGGGGCATTTGAAGGGGTTCCAGGAGGCAGTGAGGACCAGCATCACTTTTCCCCGCTGGCACCTTTGCTGTGGCAGCAAAAGCTGGACGTTTGTCTTTTTTGCTCCAAACAGCGCCGAAAGTGAAAAAAGGTGCTTTTGAGGATAGAGTGCGCAGGAAAGCAGAGAGGGCCAAATTGTCTGGGGCATTTGAAGGGGTTCCAGGAGGCAGTGAGGACCAGCATCACTTTTCCCCGCTGGCACCTTTGCTGTGGCAGCAAAAGCTGGACGTTTGTCTTTTTTGCCCCAAACAGCGCCGAAAGTGAAAAAAGGTGCTTTTGAGGATAGACTTTTCAGGAAAGCAGAGAGGGCCAAATTGTCTGGGGCACTTGAAGGGGTTCCAGGAGGCAGTGAGAAGCAGCATCACTTTTCCCCGCTGGCACCTTTGCTGTGGCAGCAAAAGCTGGACGTTTGTCTTTTTTGCTCCAAACAGCGCCGAAAGTGAAAAAAGGTGCTTTTGAGGATAGCGTGCGCAGGAAAGCAGAGAGGGCCAAATTGTCTGGGGCATTTGAAGGGGTTCCAGGAGGCAGTGAGAAGCAGCATCACTTTTCCCCGCTGGCACCTTTGCTGTGGCAGCAAAAGCTGGACGTTTGTCTTTTTTGCTCCAAACAGCGCCGAAAGTGAAAAAAGGTGCTTTTGAGGATAGAGTGCGCAGGAAAGCAGAGAGGGCCAAATTGTCTGGGGCATTTGAAGGGGTTCCAGGAGGCAGTGAGAAGCAGCATCACTTTTCCCCGCTGGCACCTTTGCTGTGGCAGCAAAAGCTGGACGTTTGTCTTTTTTGCTCCAAACAGCGCCGAAAGTGAAAAAAGGTGCTTTTGAGGATAGACTTTTCAGGAAAGCAGAGAGGGCCAAATTGTCTGGGGCATTTGAAGGGGTTCCAGGAGGCAGTGAGGACCAGCATCACTTTTCCCCGCTGGCACCTTTGCTGTGGCAGCAAAAGCTGGACGTTTGTCTTTTTTGCTCCAAACAGCGCCGAAAGTGAAAAAAGGTGCTTTTGAGGATAGAGTGCGCAGGAAAGCAGAGAGGGCCAAATTGTCTGGGGCATTTGAAGGGGTTCCAGGAGGCAGTGAGGACCAGCATCACTTTTCCCCGCTGGCACCTTTGCTGTGGCAGCAAAAGCTGGACGTTTGTCTTTTTTGCTCCAAACAGCGCCGAAAGTGAAAAAAGGTGCTTTTAAGGATAGACTTTTCAGGAAAGCAGAGAGGGCCAAATTGTCTGGGGCATTTGAAGGGGTTCCAGGAGGCAGTGAGGACCAGCATCACTTTTCCCCGCTGGCACCTTTGCTGTGGCAGCAAAAGCTGGACGTCTGTCTTTTTTGCTCCAAACAGCGCCGAAAGAGAAAAAAGGTGCTTTTGAGGATAGCGTGCGCAGGAAAGCAGAGAGGGCCAAATTGTCTGGGGCATTTGAAGGGGTTCCAGGAGGCAGTGAGGACCAGCATCACTTTTCCCCGCTGGCACCTTTGCTGTGGCAGCAGAAGCTGGACGTCTGTCTTTTTTGCTCCAAACAGCGCTGAAAGTGAAAAAAGGTGCTTTTGAGGATAGAGTGCGCAGGAAAGCAGAGAGGGCCAAATTGTCTGGGGCATTTGAAGGGGTTCCAGGAGGCAGTGAGGACCAGCATCACTTTTCCCCGCTGGCACCTTTGCTGTGGCAGCAAAAGCTGGACGTTTGTCTTTTTTGCTCCAAACAGCGCCGAAAGTGAAAAAAGGTGCTTTTGAGGATAGAGTGCGCAGGAAAGCAGAGAGGGCCAAATTGTCTGGGGCATTTGAAGGGGTTCCAGGAGGCAGTGAGAAGCAGCATCACTTTTCCCTGCTGGCACCTTTGCTGTGGCAGCAAAAGCTGGACGTTTGTCTTTTTTGCTCCAAACAGCGCCGAAAGTGAAAAAAGGTGCTTTTGAGGATAGCGTGCGCAGGAAAGCAGAGAGGGCCAAATTGTCTGGGGCATTTGAAGGGGTTCCAGGAGGCAGTGAGAAGCAGCATCACTTTTCCCCGCTGGCACCTTTGCTGTGGCAGCAAAAGCTGGACGTCTGTCTTTTTTGCTCCAAACAGCGCCGAAAGTGAAAAAAGGTGCTTTTGAGGATAGACTTTTCAGGAAAGCAGAGAGGGCCAAATTGTCTGGGGCATTTGAAGGGGTTCCAGGAGGCAGTGAGAAGCAGCATCACTTTTCCCCGCTGGCACCTTTGCTGTGGCAGCAGAAGCTGGACGTCTGTCTTTTTTGCTCCAAACAGCGCCAAAAGTGAAAAAAGGTGCTTTTGAGGATAGACTTTTCAGGAAAGCAGAGAGGGCCAAATTGTCTGGGGCATTTGAAGGGGTTCCAGGAGGCAGTGAGAAGCAGCATCACTTTTCCCCGCTGGCACCTTTGCTGTGGCAGCAAAAGCTGGACGTTTGTCTTTTTTGCTCCAAACAGCGCCGAAAGTGAAAAAAGGTGCTTTTGAGGATAGACTTTTCAGGAAAGCAGAGAGGGCCAAATTGTCTGGGGCATTTGAAGGGGTTCCAGGAGGCAGTGAGAAGCAGCATCACTTTTCCCCGCTGGCAACTTTGCTGTTGCAGCAAAAGCTGGACGTTTGTCTTTTTTGCTCCAAACCGCGCCGAAAGTGAAAAAAGGTGCTTTTGAGGATAGCGTGCGCAGGAAAGCAGAGAGGGCCAAATTGTCTGGGGCATTTGAAGGGGTTCCAGGAGGCAGTGAGGACCAGCATCACTTTTCCCCGCTGGCAACTTTGCTGTGGCAGCAAAAGCTGGACGTTTGTCTTTTTTGCTCCAAACCGCGCCGAAAGTGAAAAAAGGTGCTTTTGAGGATAGCGTGCGCAGGAAAGCAGAGAGGGCCAAATTGTCTGGGGCATTTGAAGGGGTTCCAGGAGGCAGTGAGGACCAGCATCACTTTTCCCCGCTGGCACCTTTGCTGTGGCAGCAGAAGCTGGACGTCTGTCTTTTTTGCTCCAAACAGCGCCGAAAGAGAAAAAAGGTGCTTTTGAGGATAGAGTGCGCAGGAAAGCAGAGAGGGCCAAATTGTCTGGGGCATTTGAAGGGGTTCCAGGAGGCAGTGAGGACCAGCATCACTTTTCCCCGCTGGCACCTTTGCTGTGGCAGCAAAAGCTGGACGTTTGTCTTTTTTGCTCCAAACAGCGCCGAAAGTGAAAAAAGGTGCTTTTGAGGATAGACTTTTCAGGAAAGCAGAGAGGGCCAAATTGTCTGGGGCATTTGAAGGGGTTCCAGGAGGCAGTGAGGACCAGCATCACTTTTCCCCGCTGGCACCTTTGCTGTGGCAGCAAAAGCTGGACGTTTGTCTTTTTTGCTCCAAACAGCGCCGAAAGTGAAAAAAGGTGCTTTTGAGGATAGCGTGCGCAGGAAAGCAGAGAGGGCCAAATTGTCTGGGGCATTTGAAGGGGTTCGAGGAGGCAGTGAGAAGCAGCATCACTTTTCCCCGCTGGCACCTTTGCTGTGGCAGCAAAAGCTGGACGTTTGTCTTTTTTGCTCCAAACAGCGCCGAAAGTAAAAAAAGGTGCTTTTGAGGATAGCGTGCGCAGGAAAGCAGAGAGGGCCAAATTGTCTGGGGCATTTGAAGGGGTTCCAGGAGGCAGTGAGAAGCAGCATCACTTTTCCCCGCTGGCACCTTTGCTGTGGCAGCAAAAGCTGGACGTTTGTCTTTTGTGCTCCAAACAGCGCCGAAAGTGAAAAAAGGTGCTTTTGAGGATAGACTTTTCAGGAAAGCAGAGAGGGCCAAATTGTCTGGGGCATTTGAAGGGGTTCCAGGAGGCAGTGAGGACCAGCATCACTTTTCCCCGCTGGCACCTTTGCTGTGGCAGCAAAAGCTGGACGTTTGTCTTTTTTGCTCCAAACAGCGCCGAAAGTGAAAAAAGGTGCTTTTGAGGATAGCGTGCGCAGGAAAGCAGAGAGGGCCAAATTGTCTGGGGCATTTGAAGGGGTTCGAGGAGGCAGTGAGAAGCAGCATCACTTTTCCCCGCTGGCACCTTTGCTGTGGCAGCAAAAGCTGGACGTTTGTCTTTTTTGCTCCAAACAGCGCCGAAAGTGAAAAAAGGTGCTTTTGAGGATAGCGTGCGCAGGAAAGCAGAGAGGGCCAAATTGTCTGGGGCATTTGAAGGGGTTCCAGGAGGCAGTGAGAAGCAGCATCACTTTTCCCCGCTGGCACCTTTGCTGTGGCAGCAAAAGCTGGACGTTTGTCTTTTGTGCTCCAAACAGCGCCGAAAGTGAAAAAAGGTGCTTTTGAGGATAGACTTTTCAGGAAAGCAGAGAGGGCCAAATTGTATGGGGCATTTGAAGGGGTTCCAGGAGGCAGTGAGGACCAGCATCACTTTTCCCCGCTGGCACCTTTGCTGTGGCAGCAAAAGCTGGACGTTTGTCTTTTTTGCTCCAAACAGCGCCAATAGTGAAAAAAGGGGCTTTTGAGGATAGACTTTTCAAGAAAGCAGAGAGGGCCAAATTGTCTGGGGCATTTGAAGGGGTTCCAGGAGGCAGTGAGAAGCAGCATCACTTTTCCCCGCTGGCACCTTTGCTATGGCAGCAAAAGCTGGACGTTTGTCTTTTTTGCTCCAAACAGCGCCGAAAGTGAAAAAAGGTGCTTTTGAGGATAGACTTTTCAGGAAAGCAGAGAGGGCCAAATTGTCTGGGGCATTTGAAGGGGTTCCAGGAGGCAGTGAGAAGCAGCATCACTTTTCCCCGCTGGCACCTTTGCTGTGGCAGCAAAAGCTGGACGTTTGTCTTTTTTGCTCCAAACAGCGCCGAAAGTGAAAAAAGGTGCTTTTGAGGATAGAGTGCGCAGGAAAGCAGAGAGGGCCAAATTGTCTGGGGCATTTGAAGGGGTTCCAGGAGGCAGTGAGAAGCAGCATCACTTTTCCCCGCTGGCACCTTTGCTGTGGCAGCAAAAGCTGGACGTTTGTCTTTTTTGCTCCAAACAGCGCCGAAAGTGAAAAAAGGTGCTTTTGAGGATAGCGTGCGCAGGAAAGCAGAGAGGGCCAAATTGTCTGGGGCATTTGAAGGGGTTCCAGGAGGCAGTGAGAAGCAGCATCACTTTTCCCCGCTGGCACCTTTGCTGTGGCAGCAAAAGCTGGACGTTTGTCTTTTTTGCTCCAAACAGCGCCGAAAGTAAAAAAAGGTGCTTTTGAGGATAGCGTGCGCAGGAAAGCAGAGAGGGCCAAATTGTCTGGGGCATTTGAAGGGGTTCCAGGAGGCAGTGAGAAGCAGCATCACTTTTCCCCGCTGGCACCTTTGCTGTGGCAGCAAAAGCTGGACGTTTGTCTTTTGTGCTCCAAACAGCGCCGAAAGTGAAAAAAGGTGCTTTTGAGGATAGACTTTTCAGGAAAGCAGAGAGGGCCAAATTGTCTGGGGCATTTGAAGGGGTTCCAGGAGGCAGTGAGGACCAGCATCACTTTTCCCCGCTGGCACCTTTGCTGTGGCAGCAAAAGCTGGACGTTTGTCTTTTTTGCTCCAAACAGCGCCGAAAGTGAAAAAAGGTGCTTTTGAGGATAGCGTGCGCAGGAAAGCAGAGAGGGCCAAATTGTCTGGGGCATTTGAAGGGGTTCGAGGAGGCAGTGAGAAGCAGCATCACTTTTCCCCGCTGGCACCTTTGCTGTGGCAGCAAAAGCTGGACGTTTGTCTTTTTTGCTCCAAACAGCGCCGAAAGTGAAAAAAGGTGCTTTTGAGGATAGCGTGCGCAGGAAAGCAGAGAGGGCCAAATTGTCTGGGGCATTTGAAGGGGTTCCAGGAGGCAGTGAGAAGCAGCATCACTTTTCCCCGCTGGCACCTTTGCTGTGGCAGCAAAAGCTGGACGTTTGTCTTTTGTGCTCCAAACAGCGCCGAAAGTGAAAAAAGGTGCTTTTGAGGATAGACTTTTCAGGAAAGCAGAGAGGGCCAAATTGTCTGGGGCATTTGAAGGGGTTCCAGGAGGCAGTGAGGACCAGCATCACTTTTCCCCGCTGGCACCTTTGCTGTGGCAGCAAAAGCTGGACGTTTGTCTTTTTTGCTCCAAACAGCGCCAATAGTGAAAAAAGGGGCTTTTGAGGATAGACTTTTCAAGAAAGCAGAGAGGGCCAAATTGTCTGGGGCATTTGAAGGGGTTCCAGGAGGCAGTGAGAAGCAGCATCACTTTTCCCCGCTGGCACCTTTGCTATGGCAGCAAAAGCTGGACGTTTGTCTTTTTTGCTCCAAACAGCGCCGAAAGTGAAAAAAGGTGCTTTTGAGGATAGACTTTTCAGGAAAGCAGAGAGGGCCAAATTGTCTGGGGCATTTGAAGGGGTTCCAGGAGGCAGTGAGAAGCAGCATCACTTTTCCCCACTGGCACCTTTGCTGTGGCAGCAAAAGCTGGACGTTTGTCTTTTTTGCTCCAAACAGCGCCGAAAGTGAAAAAAGGTGCTTTTGAGGATAGACTTTTCAGGAAAGCAGAGAGGGCCAAATTGTCTGGGGCATTTGAAGGGGTTCCAGGAGGCAGTGAGGACCAGCATCACTTTTCCCCGCTGGCACCTTTGCTGTGGCAGCAAAAGCTGGACGTTTGTCTTTTTTGCTCCAAACAGCGCCGAAAGTGAAAAAAGGTGCTTTTGAGGATAGAGTGCGCAGGAAAGCAGAGAGGGCCAAATTGTCTGGGGCATTTGAAGGGGTTCCAGGAGGCAGTGAGGACCAGCATCACTTTTCCCCGCTGGCACCTTTGCTGTGGCAGCAAAAGCTGGACGTTTGTCTTTTTTGCCCCAAACAGCGCCGAAAGTGAAAAAAGGTGCTTTTGAGGATAGACTTTTCAGGAAAGCAGAGAGGGCCAAATTGTCTGGGGCACTTGAAGGGGTTCCAGGAGGCAGTGAGAAGCAGCATCACTTTTCCCCGCTGGCACCTTTGCTGTGGCAGCAAAAGCTGGACGTTTGTCTTTTTTGCTCCAAACAGCGCCGAAAGTGAAAAAAGGTGCTTTTGAGGATAGCGTGCGCAGGAAAGCAGAGAGGGCCAAATTGTCTGGGGCATTTGAAGGGGTTCCAGGAGGCAGTGAGAAGCAGCATCACTTTTCCCCGCTGGCACCTTTGCTGTGGCAGCAAAAGCTGGACGTTTGTCTTTTTTGCTCCAAACAGCGCCGAAAGTGAAAAAAGGTGCTTTTGAGGATAGAGTGCGCAGGAAAGCAGAGAGGGCCAAATTGTCTGGGGCATTTGAAGGGGTTCCAGGAGGCAGTGAGAAGCAGCATCACTTTTCCCCGCTGGCACCTTTGCTGTGGCAGCAAAAGCTGGACGTTTGTCTTTTTTGCTCCAAACAGCGCCGAAAGTGAAAAAAGGTGCTTTTGAGGATAGACTTTTCAGGAAAGCAGAGAGGGCCAAATTGTCTGGGGCATTTGAAGGGGTTCCAGGAGGCAGTGAGGACCAGCATCACTTTTCCCCGCTGGCACCTTTGCTGTGGCAGCAAAAGCTGGACGTTTGTCTTTTTTGCTCCAAACAGCGCCGAAAGTGAAAAAAGGTGCTTTTGAGGATAGAGTGCGCAGGAAAGCAGAGAGGGCCAAATTGTCTGGGGCATTTGAAGGGGTTCCAGGAGGCAGTGAGGACCAGCATCACTTTTCCCCGCTGGCACCTTTGCTGTGGCAGCAAAAGCTGGACGTTTGTCTTTTTTGCTCCAAACAGCGCCGAAAGTGAAAAAAGGTGCTTTTAAGGATAGACTTTTCAGGAAAGCAGAGAGGGCCAAATTGTCTGGGGCATTTGAAGGGGTTCCAGGAGGCAGTGAGGACCAGCATCACTTTTCCCCGCTGGCACCTTTGCTGTGGCAGCAAAAGCTGGACGTCTGTCTTTTTTGCTCCAAACAGCGCCGAAAGAGAAAAAAGGTGCTTTTGAGGATAGCGTGCGCAGGAAAGCAGAGAGGGCCAAATTGTCTGGGGCATTTGAAGGGGTTCCAGGAGGCAGTGAGGACCAGCATCACTTTTCCCCGCTGGCACCTTTGCTGTGGCAGCAGAAGCTGGACGTCTGTCTTTTTTGCTCCAAACAGCGCCGAAAGTGAAAAAAGGTGCTTTTGAGGATAGAGTGCGCAGGAAAGCAGAGAGGGCCAAATTGTCTGGGGCATTTGAAGGGGTTCCAGGAGGCAGTGAGGACCAGCATCACTTTTCCCCGCTGGCACCTTTGCTGTGGCAGCAAAAGCTGGACGTTTGTCTTTTTTGCTCCAAACAGCGCCGAAAGTGAAAAAAGGTGCTTTTGAGGATAGACTTTTCAGGAAAGCAGAGAGGGCCAAATTGTCTGGGGCATTTGAAGGGGTTCCAGGAGGCAGTGAGAAGCAGCATCACTTTTCCCCGCTGGCACCTTTGCTGTGGCAGCAGAAGCTGGACGTCTGTCTTTTTTGCTCCAAACAGCGCCAAAAGTGAAAAAAGGTGCTTTTGAGGATAGAGTGCGCAGGAAAGCAGAGAGGGCCAAATTGTCTGGGGCATTTGAAGGGGTTCCAGGAGGCAGTGAGAAGCAGCATCACTTTTCCCCGCTGGCACCTTTGCTGTGGCAGCAAAAGCTGGACGTTTGTCTTTTTTGCTCCAAACAGCGCCGAAAGTGAAAAATGGTCCTTTTGAGGATAGAGTGCGCAGGAAAGCAGAGAGGGCCAAATTGTCTGGGGCATTTGAAGGGGTTCCAGGAGGCAGTGAGAAGCAGCATCACTTTTCCCCGCTGGCACCTTTGCTGTGGCAGCAAAAGCTGGACGTTTGTCTTTTTTGCTCCAAACAGCGCCGAAAGTGAAAAAAGGTGCTTTTGAGGATAGAGTGCGCAGGAAAGCAGAGAGGGCCAAATTGTCTGGGGCATTTGAAGGGGTTCCAGGAGGCAGTGAGAAGCAGCATCACTTTTCCCCGCTGGCAACTTTGCTGTGGCAGCAAAAGCTGGACGTTTGTCTTTTTTGCTCCAAACAGCGCCGAAAGTGAAAAAAGGTGCTTTTGAGGATAGACTTTTCAGGAAAGCAGAGAGGGCCAAATTGTCTGGGGCATTTGAAGGGGTTCCAGGAGGCAGTGAGGACCAGCATCACTTTTCCCCGCTGGCACCTTTGCTGTGGCAGCAAAAGCTGGACGTTTGTCTTTTTTGCTCCAAACAGCGCCGAAAGTGAAAAAAGGTGCTTTTGAGGATAGAGTGCGCAGGAAAGCAGAGAGGGCCAAATTGTCTGGGGCATTTGAAGGGGTTCCAGGAGGCAGTGAGGACCAGCATCACTTTTCCCCGCTGGCACCTTTGCTGTGGCAGCAAAAGCTGGACGTTTGTCTTTTTTGCTCCAAACAGCGCCGAAAGAGAAAAAAGGTGCTTTTGAGGATAGAGTGCGCAGGAAAGCAGAGAGGGCCAAATTGTCTGGGGCATTTGAAGGGGTTCCAGGAGGCAGTGAGGACCAGCATCACTTTTCCCCGCTGGCACCTTTGCTGTGGCAGCAAAAGCTGGACGTCTGTCTTTTTTGCTCCAAACAGCGCCGAAAGAGAAAAAAGGTGCTTTTGAGGATAGCGTGCGCAGGAAAGCAGAGAGGGCCAAATTGTCTGGGGCATTTGAAGGGGTTCCAGGAGGCAGTGAGGACCAGCATCACTTTTCCCCGCTGGCACCTTTGCTGTGGCAGCAGAAGCTGGACGTCTGTCTTTTTTGCTCCAAACAGCGCTGAAAGTGAAAAAAGGTGCTTTTGAGGATAGAGTGCGCAGGAAAGCAGAGAGGGCCAAATTGTCTGGGGCATTTGAAGGGGTTCCAGGAGGCAGTGAGGACCAGCATCACTTTTCCCCGCTGGCACCTTTGCTGTGGCAGCAAAAGCTGGACGTTTGTCTTTTTTGCTCCAAACAGCGCCGAAAGTGAAAAAAGGTGCTTTTGAGGATAGACTTTTCAGGAAAGCAGAGAGGGCCAAATTGTCTGGGGCATTTGAAGGGGTTCCAGGAGGCAGTGAGAAGCAGCATCACTTTTCCCCGCTGGCACCTTTGCTGTGGCAGCAGAAGCTGGACGTCTGTCTTTTTTGCTCCAAACAGCGCCAAAAGTGAAAAAAGGTGCTTTTGAGGATAGAGTGCGCAGGAAAGCAGAGAGGGCCAAATTGTCTGGGGCATTTGAAGGGGTTCCAGGAGGCAGTGAGAAGCAGCATCACTTTTCCCCGCTGGCACCTTTGCTGTGGCAGCAAAAGCTGGACGTTTGTCTTTTTTGCTCCAAACAGCGCCGAAAGTGAAAAATGGTCCTTTTGAGGATAGAGTGCGCAGGAAAGCAGAGAGGGCCAAATTGTCTGGGGCATTTGAAGGGGTTCCAGGAGGCAGTGAGAAGCAGCATCACTTTTCCCCGCTGGCACCTTTGCTGTGGCAGCAAAAGCTGGACGTTTGTCTTTTTTGCTCCAAACAGCGCCGAAAGTGAAAAAAGGTGCTTTTGAGGATAGACTTTTCAGGAAAGCAGAGAGGGCCAAATTGTCTGGGGCATTTGAAGGGGTTCCAGGAGGCAGTGAGAAGCAGCATCACTTTTCCCCGCTGGCACCTTTGCTGTGGCAGCAAAAGCTGGACGTTTGTCTTTTTTGCTCCAAACAGCGCCGAAAGTGAAAAAAGGTGCTTTTGAGGATAGCGTGCGCAGGAAAGCAGAGAGGGCCAAATTGTCTTGGGCATTTGAAGGGGTTCCAGGAGGCAGTGAGAAGCAGCATCACTTTTCCCCGCTGGCAACTTTGCTGTTGCAGCAAAAGCTGGACGTTTGTCTTTTTTGCTCCAAACCGCGCCGAAAGTGAAAAAAGGTGCTTTTGAGGATAGCGTGCGCAGGAAAGCAGAGAGGGCCAAATTGTCTGGGGCATTTGAAGGGGTTCCAGGAGGCAGTGAGGACCAGCATCACTTTTCCCCGCTGGCACCTTTGCTGTGGCAGCAAAAGCTGGACGTTTGTCTTTTTTGCTCCAAACCGCGCCGAAAGTGAAAAAAGGTGCTTTTGAGGATAGCGTGCGCAGGAAAGCAGAGAGGGCCAAATTGTCTGGGGCATTTGAAGGGGTTCCAGGAGGCAGTGAGGACCAGCATCACTTTTCCCCGCTGGCACCTTTGCTGTGGCAGCAAAAGCTGGACGTTTGTCTTTTTTGCTCCAAACAGCGCCGAAAGTGAAAAAAGGTGCTTTTGAGGATAGACTTTTCAGGAAAGCAGAGAGGGCCAAATTGTCTGGGGCATTTGAAGGGGTTCCAGGAGGCAGTGAGAAGCAGCATCACTTTTCCCCGCTGGCACCTTTGCTGTGGCAGCAAAAGCTGGACGTTTGTCTTTTTTGCTCCAAACAGCGCCAAAAGTGAAAAAAGGTGCTTTTGAGGATAGCGTGCGCAGGAAAGCAGAGAGGGCCAAATTGTCTGGGGCATTTGAAGGGGTTCCAGGAGGCAGTGAGAAGCAGCATCACTTTTCCCCGCTGGCACCTTTGCTGTGGCAGCAAAAGCTGGACGTTTGTGTTTTTTGCTCCAAACAGCGCCGAAAGTGAAAAAAGGTGCTTTTGAGGATAGACTGCGCAGGAAAGCAGAGAGGGCCAAATTGTCTGGGGCATTTGAAGGGGTTCCAGGAGGCAGTGAGAAGCAGCATCACTTTTCCCTGCTGGCACCTTTGCTGTGGCAGCAAAAGCTGGACGTTTGTCTTTTTTGCTCCAAACAGCGCCGAAAGTGAAAAAAGGTGCTTTTGAGGATAGCGTGCGCAGGAAAGCAGAGAGGGCCAAATTGTCTGGGGCATTTGAAGGGGTTCCAGGAGGCAGTGAGAAGCAGCATCACTTTTCCCCGCTGGCACCTTTGCTGTGGCAGCAAAAGCTGGACGTTTGTCTTTTTTGCTCCAAACAGCGCCGAAAGTGAAAAAAGGTGCTTTTGAGGATAGAGTGCGCAGGAAAGCAGAGAGGGCCAAATTGTCTGGGGCATTTGAAGGGGTTCCAGGAGGCAGTGAGGACCAGCATCACTTTTCCCCGCTGGCACCTTTGCTGTGGCAGCAAAAGCTGGACGTTTGTCTTTTTTGCTCCAAACAGCGCCGAAAGAGAAAAAAGGTGCTTTTGAGGATAGAGTGCGCAGGAAAGCAGAGAGGGCCAAATTGTCTGGGGCATTTGAAGGGGTTCCAGGAGGCAGTGAGGACCAGCATCACTTTTCCCCGCTGGCACCTTTGCTGTGGCAGCAAAAGCTGGACGTTTGTCTTTTTTGCTCCAAACAGCGCCGAAAGTGAAAAAAGGTGCTTTTGAGGATAGACTTTTCAGGAAAGCAGAGAGGGCCAAATTGTCTGGGGCATTTGAAGGGGTTCCAGGAGGCAGTGAGAAGCAGCATCACTTTTCCCCGCTGGCACCTTTGCTGTGGCAGCAAAAGCTGGACGTCTGTCTTTTTTGCTCCAAACAGCGCCGAAAGAGAAAAAAGGTGCTTTTGAGGATAGAGTGCGCAGGAAAGCAGAGAGGGCCAAATTGTCTGGGGCATTTGAAGGGGTTCCAGGAGGCAGTGAGAAGCAGCATCACTTTTCCCCGCTGGCACCTTTGCTGTGGCAGCAAAAGCTGGACGTTTGTCTTTTTTGCTCCAAACAGCGCCGAAAGTGAGAAAAGGTGCTTTTCAGGATAGCGTGCGCAGGAAAGCAGAGAGGGCCAAATTGTCTGGGGCATTTGAAGGGGTTCCAGGAGGCAGTGAGAAGCAGCATCACTTTTCCCCGCTGGCACCTTTGCTGTGGCAGCAAAAGCTGGACGTTTGTCTTTTTTGCTCCAAACAGCGCCGAAAGTGAAAAAAGGTGCTTTTGAGGATAGAGTGCGCAGGAAAGCAGAGAGGGCCAAATTGTCTGGGGCATTTGAAGGGGTTCCAGGAGGCAGTGAGAAGCAGCATCACTTTTCCCCGCTGGCACCTTTGCTGTGGCAGCAAAAGCTGGACGTTTGTCTTTTTTGCTCCAAACAGCGCCGAAAGTGAAAAAAGGTGCTTTTGAGGATAGCGTGCGCAGGAAAGCAGAGAGGGCCAAATTGTCTGGGGCATTTGAAGGGGTTCCAGGAGGCAGTGAGGACCAGCATCACTTTTCCCCGCTGGCACCTTTGCTGTGGCAGCAGAAGCTGGACGTCTGTCTTTTTTGCTCCAAACAGCGCCGAAAGAGAAAAAAGGTGCTTTTGAGGATAGAGTGCGCAGGAAAGCAGAGAGGGCCAAATTGTCTGGGGCATTTGAAGGGGTTCCAGGAGGCAGTGAGGACCAGCATCACTTTTCCCCGCTGGCACCTTTGCTGTGGCAGCAAACGCTGGACGTTTGTCTTTTTTGCTCCAAACAGCGCCGAAAGTGAAAAAAGGTGCTTTTGAGGATAGAGTGCGCAGGAAAGCAGAGAGGGCCAAATTGTCTGGGGCATTTCAAGGGGTTCCAGGAGGCAGTGAGAAGCAGCATCACTTTTCCCCGCTGGCACCTTTGCTGTGGTAGCAGAAGCTGGACGTTTGTCTTTTTTGCTCCAAACAGCGCCAAAAGTGAAAAAAGGTGCTTTTGAGGATAGAGTGCGCAGGAAAGCAGAGAGGGCCAAATTGTCTGGGGCATTTGAAGGGGTTCCAGGAGGCAGTGAGGACCAGCATCACTTTTCCCCGCTGGCACCTTTGCTGTGGCAGCAAAAGCTGGACGTTTGTCTTTTTTGCTCCAAACAGCGCCGAAAGTGAAAAAAGGTGCTTTTGAGGATAGACTTTTCAGGAAAGCAGAGAGGGCCAAATTGTCTGGGGCATTTGAAGGGGTTCCAGGAGGCAGTGAGAAGCAGCATCACTTTTCCCCGCTGGCACCTTTGCTGTGGCAGCAAAAGCTGGACGTTTGTCTTTTTTGCTCCAAACCGCGCCGAAATTGAAAAAAGGTGCTTTTGAGGATAGCGTGCGCAGGAAAGCAGAGAGGGCCAAATTGTCTGGGGCATTTGAAGGGGTTCCAGGAGGCAGTGAGGACCAGCATCACTTTTCCCCGCTGGCACCTTTGCTGTGGCAGCAAAAGCTGGACGTTTGTCTTTTTTGCTCCAAACAGCGCCGAAAGTGAAAAAAGGTGCTTTTGAGGATAGACTTTTCAGGAAAGCAGAGAGGGCCAAATTGTCTGGGGCATTTGAAGGGGTTCCAGGAGGCAGTGAGAAGCAGCATCACTTTTCCCCGCTGGCACCTTTGCTGTGGCAGCAAAAGCTGGACTTTGTCTTTTTTGCTCCAAACAGCGCCGAAAGTGAAAAAAGGTGCTTTTGAGGATAGAGTGCGCAGGAAAGCAGAGAGGGCCAAATTGTCTGGGGCATTTGAAGGGGTTCCAGGAGGCAGTGAGGACCAGCATAACTTTTCCCCGCTGGCACCTTTGCTGTGGCAGCAAAAGCTGGACGTTTGTCTTTTTTGCTCCAAACAGCGCCGAAAGTGAAAAAAGGTGCTTTTGAGGATAGACTTTTCAGGAAAGCAGAGAGGGCCAAATTGTCTGGGGCATTTGAAGGGGTTCCAGGAGGCAGTGAGGACCAGCATCACTTTTCCCCGCTGGCACCTTTGCTGTGGCAGCAAAAGCTGGACGTTTGTCTTTTTTGCTCCAAACAGCGCCGAAAGTGAAAAAAGGTGCTTTTGAGGATAGACTTTTCAGGAAAGCAGAGAGGGCCAAATTGTCTGGGGCATTTGAAGGGGTTCCAGGAGGCAGTGAGAAGCAGCATCACTTTTCCCCGCTGGCACCTTTGCTGTGGCAGCAGAAGCTGGACGTCTGTCTTTTTTGCTCCAAACAGCGCCAAAAGTGAAAAAAGGTGCTTTTGAGGATAGAGTGCGCAGGAAAGCAGAGAGGGCCAAATTGTCTGGGGCATTTGAAGGGGTTCCAGGAGGCAGTGAGAAGCAGCATAACTTTTCCCCGCTGGCACCTTTGCTGTGGCAGCAAAAGCTGGACGTTTGTCTTTTTTGCTCCAAACAGCGCCGAAAGTGAAAAAAGGTGCTTTTGAGGATAGACTTTTCAGGAAAGCAGAGAGGGCCAAATTGTCTGGGGCATTTGAAGGGGTTCCAGGAGGCAGTGAGAAGCAGCATCACTTTTCCCCGCTGGCACCTTTGCTGTGGCAGCAAAAGCTGGACGTTTGTCTTTTTTGCTCCAAACAGCGCCGAAAGTGAAAAAAGGTGCTTTTGAGGATAGACTTTTCAGGAAAGCAGAGAGGGCCAAATTGTCTGGGGCATTTGAAGGGGTTCCAGGAGGCAGTGAGAAGCAGCATCACTTTTCCCCGCTGGCACCTTTGCTGTGGCAGCAGAAGCTGGACGTCTGTCTTTTTTGCTCCAAACAGCGCCAAAAGTGAAAAAAGGTGCTTTTGAGGATAGAGTGCGCAGGAAAGCAGAGAGGGCCAAATTGTCTGGGGCATTTGAAGGGGTTCCAGGAGGCAGTGAGAAGCAGCATAACTTTTCCCCGCTGGCACCTTTGCTGTGGCAGCAAAAGCTGGACGTTTGTCTTTTTTGCTCCAAACAGCGCCGAAAGTGAAAAAAGGTGCTTTTGAGGATAGACTTTTCAGGAAAGCAGAGAGGGCCAAATTGTCTGGGGCATTTGAAGGGGTTCCAGGAGGCAGTGAGGACCAGCATCACTTTTCCCCGCTGGCACCTTTGCTGTGGCAGCAAAAGCTGGACGTTTGTCTTTTTTGCTCCAAACAGCGCCGAAAGTGAAAAAAGGTGCTTTTGAGGATAGCGTGCGCAGGAAAGCAGAGAGGGCCAAATTGTCTGGGGCATTTGAAGGGGTTCCAGGAGGCAGTGAGAAGCAGCATCACTTTTCCCCGCTGGCACCTTTGCTGTGGCAGCAAAAGCTGGACGTTTGTCTTTTTTGCTCCAAACAGCGCCGAAAGTGAAAAAAGGTGCTTTTGAGGATAGAGTGCGCAGGAAAGCAGAGAGGGCCAAATTGTCTGGGGCATTTGAAGGGGTTCCAGGAGGCAGTGAGGACCAGCATCACTTTTCCCCGCTGGCAACTTTGCTGTGGCAGCAAAAGCTGGACGTTTGTCTTTTTTGCTCCAAACAGCGCCGAAAGTGAAAAAAGGTGCTTTTGAGGATAGACTTTTCAGGAAAGCAGAGAGGGCCAAATTGTCTGGGGCATTTGAAGGGGTTCCAGGAGGCAGTGAGGACCAGCATCACTTTTCCCCGCTGGCACCTTTGCTGTGGCAGCAAAAGCTGGACGTCTGTCTTTTTTGCTCCAAACAGCGCCGAAAGAGAAAAAAGGTGCTTTTGAGGATAGAGTGCGCAGGAAAGCAGAGAGGGCCAAATTGTCTGGGGCATTTGAAGGGGTTCCAGGAGGCAGTGAGGACCAGCATCACTTTTCCCCGCTGGCACCTTTGCTGTGGCAGCAGAAGCTGGACGTCTGTCTTTTTTGCTCCAAACAGCGCCGAAAGAGAAAAAAGGTGCTTTTGAGGATAGAGTGCGCAGGAAAGCAGAGAGGGCCAAATTGTCTGGGGCATTTGAAGGGGTTCCAGGAGGCAGTGAGGACCAGCATCACTTTTCCCCGCTGGCACCTTTGCTGTGGCAGCAAAAGCTGGACGTTTGTCTTTTTT
The DNA here is from genome assembly GCF_965231255.1 of Vanellus vanellus. Classification (NCBI taxonomy): domain Eukaryota; kingdom Metazoa; phylum Chordata; class Aves; order Charadriiformes; family Charadriidae; genus Vanellus; species Vanellus vanellus. The sequence goes on along the minus strand of NW_028128523.1, from coordinate 31,216 downwards.
GCTCCAAACAGCGCCGAAAGTGAAAAAAGGTGCTTTTGAGGATAGACTTTTCAGGAAAGCAGAGAGGGCCAAATTGTCTGGGGCATTTGAAGGGGTTCCAGGAGACAGTGAGAAGCAGCATCACTTTTCCCCGCTGGCACCTTTGCTGTGGCAGCAGAAGCTGGACGTCTGTCTTTTTTGCTCCAAACAGCGCCAAAAGTGAAAAAATGTGCTTTTGAGGATAGAGTGCGCAGGAAAGCAGAGAGGGCCAAATTGTCTGGGGCATTTGAAGGGGTTCCAGGAGGCAGTGAGAAGCAGCATCACTTTTCCCCGCTGGCACCTTTGCTGTGGCAGCAAAAGCTGGACGTTTGTCTTTTTTGCTCCAAACAGCGCCGAAAGTGAAAAAAGGTGCTTTTGAGGATAGACTTTTCAGGAAAGCAGAGAGGGCCAAATTGTCTGGGGCATTTGAAGGGGTTCCAGGAGGCAGTGAGAAGCAGCATCACTTTTCCCCGCTGGCACCTTTGCTGTGGCAGCAAAAGCTGGACGTTTGTCTTTTTTGCTCCAAACAGCGCCGAAAGTGAAAAAAGGTGCTTTTGAGGATAGACTTTTCAGGAAAGCAGAGAGGGCCAAATTGTCTGGGGCATTTGAAGGGGTTCCAGGAGGCAGTGAGAAGCAGCATCACTTTTCCCCGCTGGCACCTTTGCTGTGGCAGCAGAAGCTGGACGTCTGTCTTTTTTGCTCCAAACAGCGCCAAAAGTGAAAAAAGGTGCTTTTGAGGATAGAGTGCGCAGGAAAGCAGAGAGGGCCAAATTGTCTGGGGCATTTGAAGGGGTTCCAGGAGGCAGTGAGGACCAGCATCACTTTTCCCCGCTGGCACCTTTGCTGTGGCAGCAAAAGCTGGACGTTTGTCTTTTTTGCTCCAAACAGCGCCGAAAGTGAAAAAAGGTGCTTTTGAGGATAGAGTGCGCAGGAAAGCAGAGAGGGCCAAATTGTCTGGGGCATTTGAAGGGGTTCCAGGAGGCAGTGAGGACCAGCATCACTTTTCCCCGCTGGCACCTTTGCTGTGGCAGCAAAAGCTGGACGTCTGTCTTTTTTGCTCCAAACAGCGCCGAAAGAGAAAAAAGGTGCTTTTGAGGATAGAGTGCGCAGGAAAGCAGAGAGGGCCAAATTGTCTGGGGCATTTGAAGGGGTTCCAGGAGGCAGTGAGGACCAGCATCACTTTTCCCCGCTGGCACCTTTGCTGTGGCAGCAAAAGCTGGACGTTTGTCTTTTTTGCTCCAAACAGCGCCGAAAGAGAAAAAAGGTGCTTTTGAGGATAGAGTGCGCAGGAAAGCAGAGAGGGCCAAATTGTCTGGGGCATTTGAAGGGGTTCCAGGAGGCAGTGAGGACCAGCATCACTTTTCCCCGCTGGCACCTTTGCTGTGGCAGCAAAAGCTGGACGTTTGTCTTTTTTGCTCCAAACAGCGCCGAAAGTGAAAAAAGGTGCTTTTGAGGATAGACTTTTCAGGAAAGCAGAGAGGGCCAAATTGTCTGGGGCATTTGAAGGGGTTCCAGGAGGCAGTGAGAAGCAGCATCACTTTTCCCCGCTGGCACCTTTGCTGTGGCAGCAGAAGCTGGACGTCTGTCTTTTTTGCTCCAAACAGCGCCAAAAGTGAAAAAAGGTGCTTTTGAGGATAGAGTGCGCAGGAAAGCAGAGAGGGCCAAATTGTCTGGGGCATTTGAAGGGGTTCCAGGAGGCAGTGAGAAGCAGCATAACTTTTCCCCGCTGGCACCTTTGCTGTGGCAGCAAAAGCTGGACGTTTGTCTTTTTTGCTCCAAACAGCGCCGAAAGTGAAAAAAGGTGCTTTTGAGGATAGACTTTTCAGGAAAGCAGAGAGGGCCAAATTGTCTGGGGCATTTGAAGGGGTTCCAGGAGGCAGTGAGAAGCAGCATCACTTTTCCCCGCTGGCACCTTTGCTGTGGCAGCAAAAGCTGGACGTTTGTCTTTTTTGCTCCAAACAGCGCCGAAAGTGAAAAAAGGTGCTTTTGAGGATAGACTTTTCAGGAAAGCAGAGAGGGCCAAATTGTCTGGGGCATTTGAAGGGGTTCCAGGAGGCAGTGAGAAGCAGCATCACTTTTCCCCGCTGGCACCTTTGCTGTGGCAGCAGAAGCTGGACGTCTGTCTTTTTTGCTCCAAACAGCGCCAAAAGTGAAAAAAGGTGCTTTTGAGGATAGAGTGCGCAGGAAAGCAGAGAGGGCCAAATTGTCTGGGGCATTTGAAGGGGTTCCAGGAGGCAGTGAGAAGCAGCATCACTTTTCCCCGCTGGCACCTTTGCTGTGGCAGCAAAAGCTGGACGTTTGTCTTTTTTGCTCCAAACAGCGCCGAAAGTGAAAAAAGATGCTTTTGAGGATAGACTTTTCAGGAAAGCAGAGAGGGCCAAATTGTCTGGGGCATTTGAAGGGGTTCCAGGAGGCAGTGAGGACCAGCATCACTTTTCCCCGCTGGCACCTTTGCTGTGGCAGCAAAAGCTGGACGTTTGTCTTTTTTGCTCCAAACAGCGCCGAAAGTGAAAAAAGGTGCTTTTGAGGATAGCGTGCGCAGGAAAGCAGAGAGGGCCAAATTGTCTGGGGCATTTGAAGGGGTTCCAGGAGGCAGTGAGAAGCAGCATCACTTTTCCCCGCTGGCACCTTTGCTGTGGCAGCAAAAGCTGGACGTTTGTCTTTTTTGCTCCAAACAGCGCCGAAAGTGAAAAAAGGTGCTTTTGAGGATAGAGTGCGCAGGAAAGCAGAGAGGGCCAAATTGTCTGGGGCATTTGAAGGGGTTCCAGGAGGCAGTGAGGACCAGCATCACTTTTCCCCGCTGGCACCTTTGCTGTGGCAGCAAAAGCTGGACGTTTGTCTTTTTTGCTCCAAACAGCGCCGAAAGTGAAAAAAGGTGCTTTTGAGGATAGACTTTTCAGGAAAGCAGAGAGGGCCAAATTGTCTGGGGCATTTGAAGGGGTTCCAGGAGGCAGTGAGGACCAGCATCACTTTTCCCCGCTGGCACCTTTGCTGTGGCAGCAAAAGCTGGACGTCTGTCTTTTTTGCTCCAAACAGCGCCGAAAGAGAAAAAAGGTGCTTTTGAGGATAGAGTGCGCAGGAAAGCAGAGAGGGCCAAATTGTCTGGGGCATTTGAAGGGGTTCCAGGAGGCAGTGAGGACCAGCATCACTTTTCCCCGCTGGCACCTTTGCTGTGGCAGCAGAAGCTGGACGTCTGTCTTTTTTGCTCCAAACAGCGCCGAAAGAGAAAAAAGGTGCTTTTGAGGATAGACTTTTCAGGAAAGCAGAGAGGGCCAAATTGTCTGGGGCATTTGAAGGGGTTCCAGGAGGCAGTGAGGACCAGCATCACTTTTCCCCGCTGGCACCTTTGCTGTGGCAGCAAAAGCTGGACGTTTGTCTTTTTTGCTCCAAACAGCGCCGAAAGTGAAAAAAGGTGCTTTTGAGGATAGACTTTTCAGGAAAGCAGAGAGGGCCAAATTGTCTGGGGCATTTGAAGGGGTTCCAGGAGGCAGTGAGAAGCAGCATCACTTTTCCCCGCTGGCACCTTTGCTGTGGCAGCAGAAGCTGGACGTCTGTCTTTTTTGCTCCAAACAGCGCCAAAAGTGAAAAAAGGTGCTTTTGAGGATAGAGTGCGCAGGAAAGCAGAGAGGGCCAAATTGTCTGGGGCATTTGAAGGGGTTCCAGGAGGCAGTGAGAAGCAGCATCACTTTTCCCCGCTGGCACCTTTGCTGTGGCAGCAAAAGCTGGACGTTTGTCTTTTTTGCTCCAAACAGCGCCGAAAGTGAAAAAAGGTGCTTTTGAGGATAGACTTTTCAGGAAAGCAGAGAGGGCCAAATTGTCTGGGGCATTTGAAGGGGTTCCAGGAGGCAGTGAGAAGCAGCATCACTTTTCCCCGCTGGCACCTTTGCTGTGGCAGCAGAAGCTGGACGTCTGTCTTTTTTGCTCCAAACAGCGCCAAAAGTGAAAAAAGGTGCTTTTGAGGATAGAGTGCGCAGGAAAGCAGAGAGGGCCAAATTGTCTGGGGCATTTGAAGGGGTTCCAGGAGGCAGTGAGAAGCAGCATAACTTTTCCCCGCTGGCACCTTTGCTGTGGCAGCAAAAGCTGGACGTTTGTCTTTTTTGCTCCAAACAGCGCCGAAAGTGAAAAAAGATGCTTTTGAGGATAGACTTTTCAGGAAAGCAGAGAGGGCCAAATTGTCTGGGGCATTTGAAGGGGTTCCAGGAGGCAGTGAGGACCAGCATCACTTTTCCCCGCTGGCACCTTTGCTGTGGCAGCAAAAGCTGGACGTTTGTCTTTTTTGCTCCAAACAGCGCCGAAAGTGAAAAAAGGTGCTTTTGAGGATAGAGTGCGCAGGAAAGCAGAGAGGGCCAAATTGTCTGGGGCATTTGAAGGGGTTCCAGGAGGCAGTGAGAAGCAGCATCACTTTTCCCCGCTGGCACCTTTGCTGTGGCAGCAAAAGCTGGACGTTTGTCTTTTTTGCTCCAAACAGCGCCAAAAGTGAAAAAAGGTGCTTTTGAGGATAGCGTGCGCAGGAAAGCAGAGAGGGCCAAATTGTCTTGGGCATTTGAAGGGGTTCCAGGAGGCAGTGAGAAGCAGCATCACTTTTCCCCGCTGGCACCTTTGCTGTTGCAGCAAAAGCTGGACGTTTGTCTTTTTTGCTCCAAACCGCGCCGAAAGTGAAAAAAGGTGCTTTTGAGGATAGCGTGCGCAGGAAAGCAGAGAGGGCCAAATTGTCTGGGGCATTTGAAGGGGTTCCAGGAGGCAGTGAGGACCAGCATCACTTTTCCCCGCTGGCACCTTTGCTGTGGCAGCAAAAGCTGGACGTTTGTCTTTTTTGCTCCAAACAGCGCCGAAAGTGAAAAAAGGTGCTTTTGAGGATAGCGTGCGCAGGAAAGCAGAGAGGGCCAAATTGTCTGGGGCATTTGAAGGGGTTCCAGGAGGCAGTGAGGACCAGCATCACTTTTCCCCGCTGGCACCTTTGCTGTGGCAGCAAAAGCTGGACGTTTGTCTTTTTTGCTCCAAACAGCGCCGAAAGTGAAAAAAGGTGCTTTTGAGGATAGACTTTTCAGGAAAGCAGAGAGGGCCAAATTGTCTGGGGCATTTGAAGGGGTTCCAGGAGGCAGTGAGAAGCAGCATCACTTTTCCCCGCTGGCACCTTTGCTGTGGCAGCAAAAGCTGGACGTTTGTCTTTTTTGCTCCAAACAGCGCCGAAAGTGAAAAAAGGTGCTTTTGAGGATAGCGTGCGCAGGAAAGCAGAGAGGGCCAAATTGTCTGGGGCATTTGAAGGGGTTCTAGGAGGCAGTGAGGACAAGCATCACTTTTCCCTGCTGGCACCTTTGCTGTGGCAGCAAAAGCTGGACGTTTGTCTTTTTTGCTCCAAACAACGCCGAAAGTGAAAAAAGGTGCTTTTGAGGATGGAGTGCGCAGGAAAGCAGAGAGGGCCAAATTGTCTGGGGCATTTGAAGGGGTTCCAGGAGGCAGTGAGAAGCAGCATCACTTTTCCCCGCTGGCACCTTTGCTGTGGCAGCAAAAGCTGGACGTTTGTCTTTTTTGCTCCAAACAGCGCCGAAAGTGAAAAAAGGTGCTTTTGAGGATAGACTTTTCAGGAAAGCAGAGAGGGCCAAATTGTCTGGGGCATTTGAAGGGGTTCCAGGAGGCAGTGAGGACCAGCATCACTTTTCCCCGCTGGCACCTTTGCTGTGGCAGCAAAAGCTGGACGTTTGTCTTTTTTGCTCCAAACAGCGCCGAAAGTGAAAAAAGGTGCTTTTGAGGATAGACTTTTCAGGAAAGCAGAGAGGGCCAAATTGTCTGGGGCATTTGAAGGGGTTCCAGGAGGCAGTGAGGACCAGCATCACTTTTCCCAGCTGGCACCTTTGCTGTGGCAGCAAAAGCTGGACGTCTGTCTTTTTTGCTCCAAACAGCGCCGAAAGAGAAAAAAGGTGCTTTTGAGGATAGAGTGCGCAGGAAAGCAGAGAGGGCCAAATTGTCTGGGGCATTTGAAGGGGTTCCAGGAGGCAGTGAGAAGCAGCATCACTTTTCCCCGCTGGCACCTTTGCTGTGGCAGCAAAAGCTGGACATTTGTCTTTTTTGCTCCAAACAGCGCCGAAAGTGAAAAAAGGTGCTTTTCAGGATAGCGTGCGCAGGAAAGCAGAGAGGGCCAAATTGTCTGGGGCATTTGAAGGGGTTCCAGGAGGCAGTGAGAAGCAGCATCACTTTTCCCCGCTGGCACCTTTGCTGTGGCAGCAAAAGCTGGACGTTTGTCTTTTTTGCTCCAAACAGCGCCGAAAGTGAAAAAAGGTGCTTTTGAGGATAGAGTGCGCAGGAAAGCAGAGAGGGCCAAATTGTCTGGGGCATTTGAAGGGGTTCCAGGAGGCAGTGAGAAGCAGCATCACTTTTCCCCGCTGGCACCTTTGCTGTGGCAGCAAAAGCTGGACGTTTGTCTTTTTTGCTCCAAACAGCGCCGAAAGTGAAAAAAGGTGCTTTTGAGGATAGACTTTTCAGGAAAGCAGAGAGGGCCAAATTGTCTGGGGCATTTGAAGGGGTTCCAGGAGGCAGTGAGGACCAGCATCACTTTTCCCCGCTGGCACCTTTGCTGTGGCAGCAAAAGCTGGACGTTTGTCTTTTTTGCTCCAAACAGCGCCGAAAGTGAAAAAAGGTGCTTTTGAGGATAGAGTGCGCAGGAAAGCAGAGAGGGCCAAATTGTCTGGGGCATTTGAAGGGGTTCCAGGAGGCAGTGAGGACCAGCATCACTTTTCCCCGCTGGCACCTTTGCTGTGGCAGCAGAAGCTGGACGTTTGTCTTTTTTGCTCCAAACAGCGCCGAAAGTGAAAAAAGGTGCTTTTGAGGATAGAGTGCGCAGGAAAGCAGAGAGGGCCAAATTGTCTGGGGCATTTGAAGGGGTTCCAGGAGGCAGTGAGAAGCAGCATCACTTTTCCCCGCTGGCACCTTTGCTGTGGCAGCAAAAGCTGGACGTTTGTCTTTTTTGCTCCAAACAGCGCCGAAAGTGAAAAAAGGTGCTTTTGAGGATAGACTTTTCAGGAAAGCAGAGAGGGCCAAATTGTCTGGGGCATTTGAAGGGGTTCCAGGAGGCAGTGAGGACCAGCATCACTTTTCCCCGCTGGCACCTTTGCTGTGGCAGCAAAAGCTGGACGTTTGTCTTTTTTGCTCCAAACAGCGCCGAAAGTGAAAAAAGGTGCTTTTGAGGATAGCGTGCGCAGGAAAGCAGAGAGGGCCAAATTGTCTGGGGCATTTGAAGGGGTTCCAGGAGGCAGTGAGGACCAGCATCACTTTTCCCTGCTGGCACCTTTGCTGTGGCAGCAAAAGCTGGACGTTTGTCTTTTTTGCTCCAAACAGCGCCGAAAGTGAAAAAAGGTGCTTTTGAGGATGGAGTGCGCAGGAAAGCAGAGAGGGCCAAATTGTCTGGGGCATTTGAAGGGGTTCCAGGAGGCAGTGAGAAGCAGCATCACTTTTCCCCGCTGGCACCTTTGCTGTGGCAGCAAAAGCTGGACGTTTGTCTTTTTTGCTCCAAACAGCGCCGAAAGTGAAAAAAGGTGCTTTTGAGGATAGCGTGCGCAGGAAAGCAGAGAGGGCCAAATTGTCTGGGGCATTTGAAGGGGTTCCAGGAGGCAGTGAGAAGCAGCATCACTTTTCCCTGCTGGCACCTTTGCTGTGGCAGCAAAAGCTGGACGTTTGTCTTTTTTGCTCCAAACAGCGCCGAAAGTGAAAAAAGGTGCTTTTGAGGATAGCGTGCGCAGGAAAGCAGAGAGGGCCAAATTGTCTGGGGCATTTGAAGGGGTTCCAGGAGGCAGTGAGGACCAGCATCACTTTTCCCCGCTGGCACCTTTGCTGTGGCAGCAAAAGCTGGACGTTTGTCTTTTTTGCTCCAAACAGCGCCGAAAGTGAAAAAAGGTGCTTTTGAGGATAGAGTGCGCAGGAAAGCAGAGAGGGCCAAATTGTCTGGGGCATTTGAAGGGGTTCCAGGAGGCAATGAGAAGCAGCATCACTTTTCCCCGCTGGCACCTTTGCTGTGGCAGCAAAAGCTGGACGTTTGTCTTTTTTGCTCCAAACAGCGCCGAAAGTGAAAAAAGGTGCTTTTGAGGATAGACTTTTCAGGAAAGCAGAGAGGGCCAAATTGTCTGGGGCATTTGAAGGGGTTCCAGGAGGCAGTGAGGACCAGCATCACTTTTCCCCGCTGGCACCTTTGCTGTGGCAGCAGAAGCTGGACGTCTGTCTTTTTTGCTCCAAACAGCGCCGAAAGAGAAAAAAGGTGCTTTTGAGGATAGAGTGCGCAGGAAAGCAGAGAGGGCCAAATTGTCTGGGGCATTTGAAGGGGTTCCAGGAGGCAGTGAGGACCAGCATCACTTTTCCCCGCTGGCACCTTTGCTGTGGCAGCAAAAGCTGGACGTTTGTCTTTTTTGCTCCAAACAGCGCCGAAAGTGAAAAAAGGTGCTTTTGAGGATAGACTTTTCAGGAAAGCAGAGAGGGCCAAATTGTCTGGGGCATTTGAAGGGGTTCCAGGAGGCAGTGAGAAGCAGCATCACTTTTCCCCGCTGGCACCTTTGCTGTGGCAGCAGAAGCTGGACGTCTGTCTTTTTTGCTCCAAACAGCGCCAAAAGTGAAAAAAGGTGCTTTTGAGGATAGAGTGCGCAGGAAAGCAGAGAGGGCCAAATTGTCTGGGGCATTTGAAGGGGTTCCAGGAGGCAGTGAGGACCAGCATCACTTTTCCCCGCTGGCACCTTTGCTGTGGCAGCGAAAGCTGGACGTTTGTCTTTTTTGCTCCAAACAGCGCCGAAAGTGAAAAAAGGTGCTTTTGAGGATAGACTTTTCAGGAAAGCAGAGAGGGCCAAATTGTCTGGGGCATTTGAAGGGGTTCCAGGAGGCAGTGAGGACCAGCATCACTTTTCCCCGCTGGCACCTTTGCTGTGGCAGCAAAAGCTGGACGTTTGTCTTTTTTGCTCCAAACAGCGCCGAAAGTGAAAAAAGGTGCTTTTGAGGATAGACTTTTCAGGAAAGCAGAGAGGGCCAAATTGTCTGGGGCATTTGAAGGGGTTCCAGGAGGCAGTGAGAAGCAGCATCACTTTTCCCCGCTGGCACCTTTGCTGTGGCAGCAAAAGCTGGACGTTTGTCTTTTTTGCTCCAAACAGCGCCGAAAGTGAAAAAAGGTGCTTTTGAGGATAGCGTGCGCAGGAAAGCAGAGAGGGCCAAATTGTCTGGGGCATTTGAAGGGGTTCCAGGAGGCAGTGAGAAGCAGCATCACTTTTCCCTGCTGGCACCTTTGCTGTGGCAGCAAAAGCTGGACGTTTGTCTTTTTTGCTCCAAACAGCGCCGAAAGTGAAAAAAGGTGCTTTTGAGGATAGCGTGCGCAGGAAAGCAGAGAGGGCCAAATTGTCTGGGGCATTTGAAGGGGTTCCAGGAGGCAGTGAGGACCAGCATCACTTTTCCCCGCTGGCACCTTTGCTGTGGCAGCAAAAGCTGGACGTTTGTCTTTTTTGCTCCAAACAGCGCCGAAAGTGAAAAAAGGTGCTTTTGAGGATAGAGTGCGCAGGAAAGCAGAGAGGGCCAAATTGTCTGGGGCATTTGAAGGGGTTCCAGGAGGCAATGAGAAGCAGCATCACTTTTCCCCGCTGGCACCTTTGCTGTGGCAGCAAAAGCTGGACGTTTGTCTTTTTTGCTCCAAACAGCGCCGAAAGTGAAAAAAGGTGCTTTTGAGGATAGACTTTTCAGGAAAGCAGAGAGGGCCAAATTGTCTGGGGCATTTGAAGGGGTTCCAGGAGGCAGTGAGGACCAGCATCACTTTTCCCCGCTGGCACCTTTGCTGTGGCAGCAGAAGCTGGACGTCTGTCTTTTTTGCTCCAAACAGCGCCGAAAGAGAAAAAAGGTGCTTTTGAGGATAGAGTGCGCAGGAAAGCAGAGAGGGCCAAATTGTCTGGGGCATTTGAAGGGGTTCCAGGAGGCAGTGAGGACCAGCATCACTTTTCCCCGCTGGCACCTTTGCTGTGGCAGCAAAAGCTGGACGTTTGTCTTTTTTGCTCCAAACAGCGCCGAAAGTGAAAAAAGGTGCTTTTGAGGATAGACTTTTCAGGAAAGCAGAGAGGGCCAAATTGTCTGGGGCATTTGAAGGGGTTCCAGGAGGCAGTGAGAAGCAGCATCACTTTTCCCCGCTGGCACCTTTGCTGTGGCAGCAGAAGCTGGACGTCTGTCTTTTTTGCTCCAAACAGCGCCAAAAGTGAAAAAAGGTGCTTTTGAGGATAGAGTGCGCAGGAAAGCAGAGAGGGCCAAATTGTCTGGGGCATTTGAAGGGGTTCCAGGAGGCAGTGAGGACCAGCATCACTTTTCCCCGCTGGCACCTTTGCTGTGGCAGCGAAAGCTGGACGTTTGTCTTTTTTGCTCCAAACAGCGCCGAAAGTGAAAAAAGGTGCTTTTGAGGATAGACTTTTCAGGAAAGCAGAGAGGGCCAAATTGTCTGGGGCATTTGAAGGGGTTCCAGGAGGCAGTGAGGACCAGCATCACTTTTCCCCGCTGGCACCTTTGCTGTGGCAGCAAAAGCTGGACGTTTGTCTTTTTTGCTCCAAACAGCGCCGAAAGTGAAAAAAGGTGCTTTTGAGGATAGACTTTTCAGGAAAGCAGAGAGGGCCAAATTGTCTGGGGCATTTGAAGGGGTTCCAGGAGGCAGTGAGAAGCAGCATCACTTTTCCCCGCTGGCACCTTTGCTGTGGCAGCAAAAGCTGGACGTTTGTCTTTTTTGCTCCAAACCGCGCCGAAATTGAAAAAAGGTGCTTTTGAGGATAGCGTGCGCAGGAAAGCAGAGAGGGCCAAATTGTCTGGGGCATTTGAAGGGGTTCCAGGAGGCAGTGAGGACCAGCATCACTTTTCCCCGCTGGCACCTTTGCTGTGGCAGCAAAAGCTGGACGTCTGTCTTTTTTGCTCCAAACAGCGCCGAAAGTGAAAAAAGGTGCTTTTGAGGATAGACTTTTCAGGAAAGCAGAGAGGGCCAAATTGTCTGGGGCATTTGAAGGGGTTCCAGGAGGCAGTGAGAAGCAGCATCACTTTTCCCCGCTGGCACCTTTGCTGTGGCAGCAAAAGCTGGACGTTTGTCTTTTTTGCTCCAAACAGCGCCGAAAGTGAAAAAAGGTGCTTTTGAGGATAGAGTGCGCAGGAAAGCAGAGAGGGCCAAATTGTCTGGGGCATTTGAAGGGGTTCCAGGAGGCAGTGAGGACCAGCATCACTTTTCCCTGCTGGCACCTTTGCTGTGGCAGCAAAAGCTGGACGTTTGTCTTTTTTGCTCCAAACAGCGCCGAAAGTGAAAAAAGGTGCTTTTGAGGATAGACTTTTCAGGAAAGCAGAGAGGGCCAAATTGTCTGGGGCATTTGAAGGGGTTCCAGGAGGCAGTGAGGACCAGCATCACTTTTCCCCGCTGGCACCTTTGCTGTGGCAGCAAAAGCTGGACGTCTGTCTTTTTTGCTCCAAACAGCGCCGAAAGAGAAAAAAGGTGCTTTTGAGGATAGAGTGCGCAGGAAAGCAGAGAGGGCCAAATTGTCTGGGGCATTTGAAGGGGTTCCAGGAGGCAGTGAGAAGCAGCATCACTTTTCCCCGCTGGCACCTTTGCTGTGGCAGCAAAAGCTGGACGTTTGTCTTTTTTGCTCCAAACAGCGCCGAAAGTGAAAAAAGGTGCTTTTCAGGATAGCGTGCGCAGGAAAGCAGAGAGGGCCAAATTGTCTGGGGCATTTGAAGGGGTTCCAGGAGGCAGTGAGAAGCAGCATCACTTTTCCCCGCTGGCACCTTTGCTGTGGCAGCAAAAGCTGCAAAGCTGGACGTTTGTCTTTTTTGCTCCAAACAGCGCCGCCGAAAGTGGAAAAAAGGTGCTTTTGAGGATAGAGTGCGCAGGAAAGCAGAGAGGGCCAAATTGTCTGGGGCATTTGAAGGGGTTCCAGGAGGCAGTGAGGACCAGCATCACTTTCCCCGCTGGCACCTTTGCTGTGGCAGCAAAAGCTGGACGTTTGTCTTTTTTGCTCCAAACAGCGCCAAAAGTGAAAAAAGGTGCTTTTGAGGATAGCGTGCGCAGGAAAGCAGAGAGGGCCAAATTGTCTGGGGCATTTGAAGGGGTTCCAGGAGGCAGTGAGAAGCAGCATCACTTTTCCCCGCTGGCACCTTTGCTGTGGCAGCAAAAGCTGGACGTTTGTCTTTTTTGCTCCAAACAGCGCCGAAAGTGAAAAAAGGTGCTTTTGAGGATAGCGTGCGCAGGAAAGCAGAGAGGCCAAATTGTCTGGGCATTTGAAGGGGTTCCAGGAGGCAGTGAGAAGCAGCATCACTTTTCCCGCTGGCACCTTTGCTGTGGCAGCAAAAGCTGGACGTTTGTCTTTTTTGCTCCAAACAGCGCCGAAAGTGAAAAAAGGTGCTTTTGAGGATAGCGTGCGCAGGAAAGCAGAGAGGGCCAAATTGTCTGGGCATTTGAAGGGGTTCTAGGAGGCAGTGAGGACCAGCATCACTTTTCCTGCTGGCACCTTTGCTGTGGCAGCAAAAGCTGGACGTTTGTCTTTTTTGCTCCAAAACAGCGCCGAAAGTGAAAAAAGGTGCTTTTGAGGATGGAGTGCGCAGGAAAGCAGAGAGGGCCAAATTGTCTGGGGCATTTGAAGGGGTTCCAGGAGGCAGTGAGAAGCAGCATCACTTTTCCCCGCTGGCACCTTTGCTGTGGCAGCAAAAGCTGGACGTTGTCTTTTTTGCTCCAAACAGCGCCGAAAGTGAAAAAAGGTGCTTTTGAGGATAGAGTGCGCAGGAAAGCAGAGAGGGCCAAATTGTCTGGGGCATTTGAAGGGGTTCCAGGAGGCAGTGAGAAGCAGCATCACTTTCCCTGCTGGCACCTTTGCTGTGGCAGCAAAAGCTGGACGTTTGTCTTTTTTGCTCCAAACAGCGCCGAAAGTGAAAAAAGGTGCTTTTGAGGATAGCGTGCGCAGGAAAGCAGAGAGGGCCAAATTGTCTGGGGCATTTGAAGGGGTTTCAGGAGGCAGTGAGGACCAGCATCACTTTTCCCCGCTGGCACCTTTGCTGTGGCAGCAAAAGCTGGACGTTTGTCTTTTTGCTCCAAACAGCGCCGAAAGTGAAAAAAGGTGCTTTTGAGGATAGAGTGCGCAGGAAAGCAGAGAGGGCCAAATTGTCTGGGGCATTTGAAGGGGTTCCAGGAGGCAGTGAGAAGCAGCATCACTTTTCCCCGCTGGCACCTTTGCTGTTGGCAGCAAAAGCTGGACGTTTGTCTTTTTTGCTCCAAACAGCGCCGAAAGTGAAAAAGGTGCTTTTGAGGATAGAGTGCGCAGGAAAGCAGAGAGGGCCAAATTGTCTGGGGCATTTGAAGGGGTTCCAGGAGGCAGTGAGAAGCAGCATCACTTTTCCCCGCTGGCACCTTTGCTGTGGCAGCAAAAGCTGGACGTTTGTCTTTTTTGCTCCAAACAGCGCCGAAAGTGAAAAAAGGTGCTTTGAGGATAGACTTTTCAGGGAAAGCAGAGAGGGCCAAATTGTCTGGGGCATTTGAAGGGGTTCCAGGAGGCAGTGAGGACCAGCATCACTTTTCCCCGCTGGCACCTTTGCTGTGGCAGCAAAAGCTGGACGTCTGTCTTTTTTGCTCCAAACAGCGCCGAAAGAGAAAAAAGGTGCTTTTGAGGATAGAGTGCGCAGGAAAGCAGAGAGGGCCAAATTGTCTGGGGCATTTGAAGGGGTTCCAGGAGGCAGTGAGAAGCAGCATCACTTTTCCCCGCTGGCACCTTTGCTGTGGCAGCAAAAGCTGGACGTTTGTCTTTTTTGCTCCAAACAGCGCCGAAAGTGAAAAAAGGTGCTTTTGAGGATAGAGTGCGCAGGAAAGCAGAGAGGGCCAAATTGTCTGGGGCATTTGAAGGGGTTCCAGGGAGGCAGTGAGAAGCAGCATCACTTTTCCCCGCTGGCACCTTTGCTGTGGCAGCAAAGCTGGACGTTTGTCTTTTTGCTCCAAACAGCGCCGAAAGTGAAAAAAGGTGCTTTTGAGGATAGACTTTTCAGGAAAGCAGAGAGGGCCAAATTGTCTGGGGCATTTGAAGGGGTTCCAGGAGGCAGTGAGGACCAGCATCACTTTTCCCCGCTGGCACCTTTGCTGTGGCAGCAAAAGCTGGACGTTTGTCTTTTTTGCTCCAAACAGCGCCGAAAGTGAAAAAAGGTGCTTTTGAGGATAGCGTGCGCAGGAAAGCAGAGAGGGCCAAATTGTCTGGGGCATTTGAAGGGGTTCCAGGAGGCAGTGGAGAAGCAGCATCACTTTTCCCCGCTGGCACCTTTGCTGTGGCAGCAAAAGCTGGACGTTTGTCTTTTTGCTCCAAAACAGCGCCGAAAGTGAAAAAAGGTGCTTTTGAGGATAGCGTGCGCAGGAAAGCAGAGAGGGCCAAATTGTCTGGGCATTTGAAGGGGTTCCAGGAGGCAGTGAGAAGCAGCATCACTTTCCCCGCTGCACCTTTGCTGTGGCAGCAAAAGCTGGACGTTTGTCTTTTTTGCTCCAAACAGCGCCGAAAGTGAAAAAAGGTGCTTTTGAGGATAGCGTGCGCAGGAAAGCAGAGAGGGCCAAATTGTCTGGGCATTTGAAGGGGTTCCAGGAGGCAGTGAGGACCAGCATCACTTTTCCCCGCTGGCACCTTTGCTGTGGCAGCAAGAAGCTGGACGTCTGTCTTTTTGCTCCAAACAGCGCCGAAAGTGAAAAAAGGTGCTTTTGAGGATAGAGTGCGCAGGAAAGCAGAGAGGGCCAAATTGTCTGGGGCATTTGAAGGGGTTCCAGAGGCAGTGAGGACCAGCATCACTTTTCCCCGCTGGCACCTTTGCTGTGGCAGCAAAAGCTGGACGTCTGTCTTTTTTGCTCCAAACAGCGCCGAAAGTGAAAAAAGGTGCTTTTGAGGATAGCGTGCGCAGGAAAGCAGAGAGGGCCAAATTGTCTGGGGCATTTGAAGGGGTTCCAGGAGGCAGTGAGAAGCAGCATCACTTTCCCCGCTGGCACCTTTGCTGTGGCAGCAAAAGCTGACGTTTGTCTTTTTTGCTCCAAACAGCGCGAAAGTGAAAAAAGGTGCTTTTGAGGATAGCGTGCGCAGGAAAGCAGAGAGGGCCAAATTGTCTGGGGCATTTGAAGGGGTTCTAGGAGGCAGTGAGGACCAGCATCACTTTTCCCTGCTGGCACCTTTGCTGTGGCAGCAAAAGCTGGACGTTTGTCTTTTTTGCTCCAAACAGCGCCGAAAGTGAAAAAAGGTGCTTTTGAGGATGGAGTGCGCAGGAAAGCAGAGAGGGCCAAATTGTCTGGGGCATTTGAAGGGGTTCCAGGAGGCAGTGAGAAGCAGCATCACTTTTCCCCGCTGGCACCTTTGCTGTGGCAGCAAAAGCTGGATGTTTGTCTTTTTTGCTCCAAACAGCGCCGAAAGTGAAAAAAGGTGCTTTTGAGGATAGAGTGCGCAGGAAAGCAGAGAGGGCCAAATTGTCTGGGGCATTTGAAAGGGGTTCCAGGAGGCAGTGAGAAGCAGCATCACTTTTCCCTGCTGGCACCTTTGCTGTGGCAGCAAAAGCTGGACGTTTGTCTTTTTTGCTCCAAACAGCGCCGAAAGTGAAAAAAGGGTGCTTTTGAGGATAGCGTGCGCAGGAAAGCAGAGAGGGCCAAATTGTCTGGGGCATTTGAAGGGGTTCCAGGAGGCAGTGAGGACCAGCATCACTTTTCCCCGCTGGCACCTTTGCTGTGGCAGCAAAAGCTGGACGTTTGTCTTTTTTGCTCCAAAAACAGCGCCGAAAGTGAAAAAAGGTGCTTTTGAGGATAGAGAGCGCAGGAAAGCAGAGAGGGCCAAATTGTCTGGGCATTTTGAAGGGGTTCCAGAGCAATGAGAAGCAGCATCACTTTTCCCGCTGGCACCTTGCTGTGGCAGCAAAAGCTGGACGTTTGTCTTTTTTGCTCCAAACAGCGCCGAAAGTGAAAAAAGGTGCTTTTGAGGATAGACTTTTCAGGAAAGCAGAGAGGGCCAAATTGTCTGGGGCATTTGAAGGGGTTCCAGGAGGCAGTGAGGACCAGCATCACTTTTCCCCGCTGGCACCTTTGCTGTGGCAGCAGGAAGCTGGACGTCTGTCTTTTTTGCTCCAAACAGCGCCGAAAGAGAAAAAAAGGTGCTTTTGAGATAGAGTGCGCAGGAAAGCAGAGGGCCAAATTGTCTGGGGCATTTGAAGGGGTTCCAGGAGGCAGTGAGGACCAGCATCACTTTTCCCCGCTGGCACCTTTGCTGTGGCAGCAAAAGCTGGACGTTTGTCTTTTTTTTGCTCCAAACAGCGCCGAAAGTGAAAAAAGGTGCTTTTGAGGATAGACTTTTCAGGAAAGCAGAGAGGGCCAAATTGTCTGGTGGCATTTGAAGGGGTTCCAGGAGGCAGTGAGAAGCAGCATCACTTCCCCGCTGGCACCTTTGCTGTGGCAGCAGAAGCTGGACATCTGTCTTTTTTGCTCCAAACAGCGCCAAAAGTGAAAAAAAGGTGCTTTTGAGGATAGAGTGCGCAGGAAAGCAGAGAGGGCCAAATTGTCTGGGGCATTTGAAGGGGTTCCAGGAGGCAGTGAGGACCAGCATCACTTTTCCCCGCTGGCACCTTTGCTGTGGCAGCAAAAGCTGGACGTTTGTCTTTTTTGCTCCAAACAGCGCCGAAAGTGAAAAAAGGTGCTTTTGAGGATAGCGTGCGCAGGAAAGCAGAGAGGGCCAAATTGTCTGGGGCATTTGAAGGGGTTCCAGGAGGCAGTGAGGACCAGCATCACTTTTCCCCGCTGGCACCTTTGCTGTGGCAGCAAAAGCTGGACGTTTGTCTTTTTTGCTCCAAACAGCGCCGAAATTGAAAAAAGGTGCTTTTGAGGATAGACTTTTCAGGAAAGCAGAGAGGGCCAAATTGTCTGGGGCATTTGAAGGGGTTCCAGGAGGCAGTGAGAAGCAGCATCACTTTTCCCCGCTGGCACCTTTGCTGTGGCAGCAAAAGCTGGACGTTTGTCTTTTTTGCTCCAAACCGCGCCGAAATTGAAAAAAGGTGCTTTTGAGGATAGCGTGCGCAGGAAAGCAGAGAGGGCCAAATTGTCTGGGGCATTTGAAGGGGTTCCAGGAGGCAGTGAGGACCAGCATCACTTTTCCCCGCTGGCACCTTTGCTGTGGCAGCAAAAGCTGGACGTTTGTCTTTTTTGCTCCAAACAGCGCCGAAAGTGAAAAAAGGTGCTTTTGAGGATAGCGTGCGCAGGAAAGCAGAGAGGGCCAAATTGTCTGGGGCATTTGAAGGGGTTCCAGGAGGCAGTGAGAAGCAGCATCACTTTTCCCCGCTGGCAACTTTGCTGTGGCAGCAAAAGCTGGACGTTTGTCTTTTTTGCTCCAAACAGCGCCGAAAGTGAAAAAAGGTGCTTTTGAGGATAGCGTGCGCAGGAAAGCAGAGAGGGCCAAATTGTCTGGGGCATTTGAAGGGGTTCCAGGAGGCAGTGAGGACCAGCATCACTTTTCCCCGCTGGCACCTTTGCTGTGGCAGCAAAAGCTGGACGTTTGTCTTTTTTGCTCCAAACAGCGCCGAAAGTGAAAAAAGGTGCTTTTGAGGATAGCGTGCGCAGGAAAGCAGAGAGGGCCAAATTGTCTGGGGCATTTGAAGGGGTTCCAGGAGGCAGTGAGGACCAGCATCACTTTTCCCCGCTGGCACCTTTGCTGTGGCAGCAAAAGCTGGACGTCTGTCTTTTTTGCTCCAAACAGCGCCGAAAGTGAAAAAAGGTGCTTTTGAGGATAGCGTGCGCAGGAAAGCAGAGAGGGCCAAATTGTCTGGGGCATTTGAAGGGGTTCCAGGAGGCAGTGAGGACCAGCATCACTTTTCCCCGCTGGCACCTTTGCTGTGGCAGCAAAAGCTGGACGTTTGTCTTTTTTGCTCCAAACAGCGCCGAAAGTGAAAAAAGGTGCTTTTGAGGATAGAGTGCGCAGGAAAGCAGAGAGGGCCAAATTGTCTGGGGCATTTGAAGGGGTTCCAGGAGGCAATGAGAAGCAGCATCACTTTTCCCCGCTGGCACTTTGCTGTGGCAGCAAAAGCTGGACGTTTGTCTTTTTTGCTCCAAAACAGCGCCGAAAGTGAAAAAAGGTGCTTTTGAGGATAGACTTTTCAGGAAAGCAGAGAGGGCCAAATTTTGTCTGGGGGCATTTGAAGGGGTTCCAGGAGGCAGTGAGGACCAGCATCACTTTTCCCCGCTGGCACCTTTGCTGTGGCAGCAGAAGCTGGACGTCTGTCTTTTTTGCTCCAAACAGCGCCGAAAGAGAAAAAAGGTGCTTTTGAGGATAGAGTGCGCAGGAAAAGCAGAGAGGGCCAAATTGTCTGGGGCATTTGAAGGGGTTCCAGGAGGCAGTGAGGACCAGCATCACTTTTCCCCGCTGGCACCTTTGCTGTGGCAGCAAAAGCTGGACGTTTGTCTTTTTTGCTCCAAACAGCGCCGAAAGTGAAAAAAGGTGCTTTTGAGGATAGACTTTTCAGGAAAGCAGAGAGGGCCAAATTGTCTGGGGCATTTGAAGGGGTTCCAGGAGGCAGTGAGAGCAGCATCACTTTTCCCCGCTGGCACCTTTGCTGTGGCAGCAGAAGCTGGACATCTGTCTTTTTTGCTCCAAACAGCGCCGAAAGTGAAAAAAGGTGCTTTTGAGGATAGAGTGCGCAGGAAAGCAGAGAGGGCCAAATTGTCTGGGGCATTTGAAGGGGTTCCAGGAGGCAGTGAGGACCAGCATCACTTTTCCCCGCTGGCACCTTTGCTGTGGCAGCAAAAGCTGGACGTTTGTCTTTTTTGCTCCAAACAGCGCCGAAAGTGAAAAAAGGTGCTTTTCAGGATAGACTTTTCAGGAAAGCAGAGAGGGCCAAATTGTCTGGGGCATTTGAAGGGGTTCCAGGAGGCAGTGAGGACCAGCATCACTTTTCCCCGCTGGCACCTTTGCTGTGGCAGCAAAAGCTGGACGTTTGTCTTTTTTGCTCCAAACAGCGCCGAAAGTGAAAAAAGGTGCTTTTGAGGATAGACTTTTCAGGAAAGCAGAGAGGGCCAAATTGTCTGGGGCATTTGAAGGGGTTCCAGGAGGCAGTGAGAAGCAGCATCACTTTTCCCCGCTGGCACCTTTGCTGTGGCAGCAAAAGCTGGACGTTTGTCTTTTTTGCTCCAAACCGCGCCGAAATTGAAAAAAGGTGCTTTTGAGGATAGCGTGCGCAGGAAAGCAGAGAGGGCCAAATTGTCTGGGGCATTTGAAGGGGTTCCAGGAGGCAGTGAGGACCAGCATCACTTTTCCCCGCTGGCACCTTTGCTGTGGCAGCAAAAGCTGGACGTTTGTCTTTTTTGCTCCAAACAGCGCCGAAAGTGAATAAAGGTGCTTTTGAGGATAGCGTGCGCAGGAAAGCAGAGAGGGCCAAATTGTCTGGGGCATTTGAAGGGGTTCCAGGAGGCAGTGAGAAGCAGCATCACTTTTCCCCGCTGGCAACTTTGCTGTGGCAGCAAAAGCTGGACGTTTGTCTTTTTTGCTCCAAACAGCGCCGAAAGTGAAAAAAGGTGCTTTTGAGGATAGCGTGCGCAGGAAAGCAGAGAGGGCCAAATTGTCTGGGGCATTTGAAGGGGTTCCAGGAGGCAGTGAGGACCAGCATCACTTTTCCCCGCTGGCACCTTTGCTGTGGCAGCAAAAGCTGGACGTTTGTCTTTTTTGCTCCAAACAGTGCCGAAAGTGAAAAAAGGTGCTTTTGAGGATAGCGTGCGCAGGAAAGCAGAGAGGGCCAAATTGTCTGGGGCATTTGAAGGGGTTCCAGGAGGCAGTGAGGACCAGCATCACTTTTCCCCGCTGGCACCTTTGCTGTGGCAGCAAAAGCTGGACGTCTGTCTTTTTTGCTCCAAACAGCGCCGAAAAAGAAAAAAGGTGCTTTTGAGGATAGAGTGCGCAGGAAAGCAGAGAGGGCCAAATTGTCTGGGGCATTTGAAGGGGTTCCAGGAGGCAGTGAGAAGCAGCATCACTTTTCCCCGCTGGCACCTTTGCTGTGGCAGCAAAAGCTGGACGTTTGTCTTTTTTGCTCCAAACAGCGCCGAAAGTGAAAAAAGGTGCTTTTCAGGATAGCGTGCGCAGGAAAGCAGAGAGGGCCAAATTGTCTGGGGCATTTGAAGGGGTTCCAGGAGGCAGTGAGAAGCAGCATCACTTTTCCCCGCTGGCACCTTTGCTGTGGCAGCAAAAGCTGGACGTTTGTCTTTTTTGCTCCAAACAGCGCCGAAAGTGAAAAAAGGTGCTTTTGAGGATAGAGTGCGCAGGAAAGCAGAGAGGGCCAAATTGTCTGGGGCATTTGAAGGGGTTCCAGGAGGCAGTGAGAAGCAGCATCACTTTTCCCCGCTGGCACCTTTGCTGTGGCAGCAAAAGCTGGACGTTTGTCTTTTTTGCTCCAAACAGCGCCGAAAGTGAAAAAAGGTGCTTTTGAGGATAGACTTTTCAGGAAAGCAGAGAGGGCCAAATTGTCTGGGGCATTTGAAGGGGTTCCAGGAGGCAGTGAGGACCAGCATCACTTTTCCCCGCTGGCACCTTTGCTGTGGCAGCAATAGCTGGACGTTTGTCTTTTTTGCTCCAAACAGCGCCGAAAGTGAAAAAAGGTGCTTTTGAGGATAGCGTGCGCAGGAAAGCAGAGAGGGCCAAATTGTCTGGGGCATTTGAAGGGGTTCCAGGAGGCAGTGAGAAGCAGCATCACTTTTCCCCGCTGGCACCTTTGCTGTGGCAGCAAAAGCTGGACGTTTGTCTTTTTTGCTCCAAACAGCGCCGAAAGTGAAAAAAGGTGCTTTTGAGGATAGCGTGCGCAGGAAAGCAGAGAGGGCCAAATTGTCTGGGGCATTTGAAGGGGTTCCAGGAGGCAGTGAGAAGCAGCATCACTTTTCCCCGCTGGCACCTTTGCTGTGGCAGCAAAAGCTGGACGTTTGTCTTTTTTGCTCCAAACAGCGCCGAAAGTGAAAAAAGGTGCTTTTGAGGATAGCGTGCGCAGGAAAGCAGAGAGGGCCAAATTGTCTGGGGCATTTGAAGGGGTTCCAGGAGGCAGTGAGGACCAGCATCACTTTTCCCCGCTGGCACCTTTGCTGTGGCAGCAGAAGCTGGACGTCTGTCTTTTTTGCTCCAAACAGCGCCGAAAGTGAAAAAAGGTGCTTTTGAGGATAGAGTGCGCAGGAAAGCAGAGAGGGCCAAATTGTCTGGGGCATTTGAAGGGGTTCCAGGAGGCAGTGAGGACCAGCATCACTTTTCCCCGCTGGCACCTTTGCTGTGGCAGCAAAAGCTGGACGTTTGTCTTTTTTGCTCCAAACAGCGCCGAAAGTGAAAAAAGGTGCTTTTGAGGATAGCGTGCGCAGGAAAGCAGAGAGGGCCAAATTGTCTGGGGCATTTGAAGGGGTTCCAGGAGGCAGTGAGAAGCAGCATCACTTTTCCCCGCTGGCACCTTTGCTGTGGCAGCAAAAGCTGGAATTTTGTCTTTTTTGCTCCAAACAGCGCCGAAAGTGAAAAAAGGTGCTTTTGAGGATAGCGTGCGCAGGAAAGCAGAGAGGGCCAAATTGTCTTGGGCATTTGAAGGGGTTCCAGGAGGCAGTGAGAAGCAGCATCACTTTTCCCCGCTGGCACCTTTGCTGTGGCAGCAAAAGCTGGACGTTTGTCTTTTTTGCTCCAAACCGCGCCGAAAGTGAAAAAAGGTGCTTTTGAGGATAGCGTGCGCAGGAAAGCAGAGAGGGCCAAATTGTCTGGGGCATTTGAAGGGGTTCCAGGAGGCAGTGAGGACCAGCATCACTTTTCCCCGCTGGCACCTTTGCTGTGGCAGCAGAAGCTGGACGTCTGTCTTTTTTGCTCCAAACAGCGCCGAAAGAGAAAAAAAGTGCTTTTGAGGATAGACTGCGCAGGAAAGCAGAGAGGGCCAAATTGTCTGGGGCATTTGAAGGGGTTCCAGGAGGCAGTGAGGACCAGCATCACTTTTCCCTGCTGGCACCTTTGCTGTGGCAGCAAAAGCTGGACGTTTGTCTTTTTTGCTCCAAACAACGCCGAAAGTGAAAAAAGGTGCTTTTGAGGATAGCGTGCGCAGGAAAGCAGAGAGGGCCAAATTGTCTGGGGCATTTGAAGGGGTTCCAGGAGGCAGTGAGAAGCAGCATCACTTTTCCCCGCTGGCACCTTTGCTGTGGCAGCAAAAGCTGGACGTTTGTCTTTTTTGCTCCAAACAGCGCCGAAAGTGAAAAAAGGTGCTTTTGAGGATAGCGTGCGCAGGAAAGCAGAGAGGGCCAAATTGTCTGGGGCATTTGAAGGGGTTCCAGGAGGCAGTGAGGACCAGCATCACTTTTCCCCGCTGGCACCTTTGCTGTGGCAGCAGAAGCTGGACGTCTGTCTTTTTTGCTCCAAACAGCGCCGAAAGAGAAAAAAGGTGCTTTTGAGGATAGAGTGCGCAGGAAAGCAGAGAGGGCCAAATTGTCTGGGGCATTTGTAGGGGTTCCAGGAGGCAGTGAGGACCAGCATCACTTTTCCCCGCTGGCACCTTTGCTGTGGCAGCAAAAGCTGGACGTTTGTCTTTTTTGCTCCAAACAGCGCCGAAAGTGAAAAAAGGTGCTTTTGAGGATAGCGTGCGCAGGAAAGCAGAGAGGGCCAAATTGTCTGGGGCATTTGAAGGGGTTTCCAGGAGGCAGTGAGAAGCAGCATCACTTTTCCCCGCTGGCACCTTTGCTGTGGCAGCAAAAGCTGGACGTTTGTCTTTTTTGCTCCAAACCGCGCCGAAATTGAAAAAAGGTGCTTTTGAGGATAGCGTGCGCAGGAAAGCAGAGAGGGCCAAATTGTCTGGGGCATTTGAAGGGGTTCCAGGAGGCAGTGAGGACCAGCATCACTTTTCCCCGCTGGCACCTTTGCTGTGGCAGCAAAAGCTGGACGTTTGTCTTTTTTGCTCCAAACAGCGCCGAAAGTGAAAAAAGGTGCTTTTGAGGATAGCGTGCGCAGGAAAGCAGAGAGGGCCAAATTGTCTGGGGCATTTGAAGGGGTTCCAGGAGGCAGTGAGAAGCAGCATCACTTTTCCCCGCTGGCACCTTTGCTGTGGCAGCAAAAGCTGGACGTTTGTCTTTTTTGCTCCAAACAGCGCCGAAAGTGAAAAAAGGTGCTTTTGAGGATAGAGTGCGCAGGAAAGCAGAGAGGGCCAAATTGTCTGAGGCATTTGAAGGGGTTCCAGGAGGCAGTGAGAAGCAGCATCACTTTTCCCCGCTGGCACCTTTGCTGTGGCAGCAAAAGCTGGACGTTTGTCTTTTTTGCTCCAAACAGCGCCGAAAGTGAAAAAAGGTGCTTTTGAGGATAGACTTTTCAGGAAAGCAGAGAGGGCCAAATTGTCTGGGGCATTTGAAGGGGTTCCAGGAGGCAGTGAGGACCAGCATCACTTTTCCCCGCTGGCACCTTTGCTGTGGCAGCAAAAGCTGGACGTCTGTCTTTTTTGCTCCAAACAGCGCCGAAAGAGAAAAAAGGTGCTTTTGAGGATAGAGTGCGCAGGAAAGCAGAGAGGGCCAAATTGTCTGGGGCATTTGAAGGGGTTCCAGGAGGCAGTGAGAAGCAGCATCACTTTTCCCCGCTGGCACCTTTGCTGTGATAGCAAAAGCTGGACGTTTGTCTTTTTTGCTCCAAACAGCGCCGAAAGTGAAAAAAGGTGCTTTTCAGGATAGCGTGCGCAGGAAAGCAGAGAGGGCCAAATTGTCTGGGGCATTTGAAGGGGTTCCAGGAGGCAGTGAGAAGCAGCATCACTTTTCCCCGCTGGCACCTTTGCTGTGGCAGCAAAAGCTGGACGTTTGTCTTTTTTGCTCCAAACAGCGCCGAAAGTGAAAAAAGGTGCTTTTGAGGATAGAGTGCGCAGGAAAGCAGAGAGGGCCAAATTGTCTGGGGCATTTGAAGGGGTTCCAGGAGGCAGTGAGAAGCAGCATCACTTTTCCCCGCTGGCACCTTTGCTGTGGCAGCAAAAGCTGGACGTTTGTCTTTTTTGCTCCAAACAGCGCCGAAAGTGAAAAAAGGTGCTTTTGAGGATAGCGTGCGCAGGAAAGCAGAGAGGGCCAAATTGTCTGGGGCATTTGAAGGGGTTCCAGGAGGCAGTGAGGACCAGCATCACTTTTCCCCGCTGGCACCTTTGCTGTGGCAGCAGAAGCTGGACGTTTGTCTTTTTTGCTCCAAACAACGCCGAAAGTGAAAAAAGGTGCTTTTGAGGATAGAGTGCGCAGGAAAGCAGAGAGGGCCAAATTGTCTGGGGCATTTGAAGGGGTTCCAGGAGGCAGTGAGAAGCAGCATCACTTTTCCCCGCTGGCACCTTTGCTGTGGCAGCAAAAGCTGGACGTTTGTCTTTTTTGCTCCAAACAGCGCCGAAAGTGAAAAAAAGGTGCTTTTGAGGATAGACTTTTCAGGAAAGCAGAGAGGGCCAAATTGTCTGGGGCATTTGAAGGGGTTCCAGGAGGCAGTGAGGACCAGCATCACTTTTCCCCGCTGGCACCTTTGCTGTGGCAGCAAAAGCTGGACGTTTGTCTTTTTTGCTCCAAACAGCGCCGAAAGTGAAAAAAGGTGCTTTTGAGGATAGCGTGCGCAGGAAAGCAGAGAGGGCCAAATTGTGTGGGGCATTTGAAGGGGTTCCAGGAGGCAGTGAGAAGCAGCATCACTTTTCCCCGCTGGCACCTTTGCTGTGGCAGGCAAAAGCTGGACGTTTGTCTTTTTTGCTCCAAACAGCGCCGAAAGTGAAAAAGGTGCTTTTGAGGATAGCGTGCGCAGGAAAGCAGAGAGGGCCAAATTGTGTGGGGCATTTGAAGGGGTTCCAGGAGGCAGTGAGAAGCAGCATCACTTTTCCCCGCTGGCACCTTTGCTGTGGCAGCAAAAGCTGGACGTTTGTCTTTTTTGCTCCAAACAGCGCCGAAAGTGAAAAAAGGTGCTTTTGAGGATAGCGTGCGCAGGAAAGCAGAGAGGGCCAAATTGTCTGGGGCATTTGAAGGGGTTCCAGGAGGCAGTGAGAAGCAGCATCACTTTTCCCCGCTGGCACCTTTGCTGTGGCAGCAAAAGCTGGACGTTTGTCTTTTTTGCTCCAAAACCGCGCCGAAATTGAAAAAGGTGCTTTTGAGGATAGCGTGCGCAGGAAAGCAGAGAGGGCCAAATTGTCTGGGGCATTTGAAGGGGTTCCAGGAGGCAGTGAGACCAGCATCACTTTTCCCCGCTGGCACCTTTGCTGTGGCAGCAAAAGCTGGACGTTTGTCTTTTTTGCTCCAAACAGCGCCGAAAGTGAAAAAAGGTGCTTTTGAGGATAGCGTGCGCAGGAAAGCAGAGAGGGCCAAATTGTCTGGGGCATTTGAAGGGGTTCCAGGAGGCAGTGAGAAGCAGCATCACTTTTCCCCGCTGGCACCTTTGCTGTGGCAGCAAAAGCTGGACGTTTGTCTTTTTTGCTCCAAACAGCGCCGAAAGTGAAAAAAGGTGCTTTTGAGGATAGAGTGCGCAGGAAAGCAGAGAGGGCCAAATTGTCTGGGGCATTTGAAGGGGTTCCAGGAGGCAGTGAGGACCAGCATCACTTTCCCCGCTGGCACCTTTGCTGTGGCAGCAAAAGCTGGACGTTTGTCTTTTTTGCTCCAAACAGCGCCGAAAGTGAAAAAAGGTGCTTTTGAGGATAGACTTTTCAGGAAAGCAGAGAGGCCAAATTGTCTGGGGCATTTGAAGGGGTTCCAGGAGGCAGTGAGGACCAGCATCACTTTTCCCCGCTGGCACCTTTGCTGTGGCAGCAAAAGCTGGACGTCTGTCTTTTTTGCTCCAAACAGCGCCGAAAGAGAAAAAAGGTGCTTTTGAGGATAGAGTGCGCAGGAAAGCAGAGAGGGCCAAATTGTCTGGGGCATTTGAAGGGGTTCCAGGAGGCAGTGAGAAGCAGCATCACTTTT
The DNA here is from genome assembly GCF_965231255.1 of Vanellus vanellus. NCBI lineage: Eukaryota > Metazoa > Chordata > Aves > Charadriiformes > Charadriidae > Vanellus > Vanellus vanellus. The sequence continues at coordinate 5,313 of NW_028128523.1, read as the reverse complement.
CCCCGCTGGCACCTTTGCTGTGGCAGCAAAAGCTGGACGTTTGTCTTTTTTGCTCCAAACAGCGCCGAAAGTGAAAAAAGGTGCTTTTGAGGATAGCGTGCGCAGGAAAGCAGAGAGGGCCAAATTGTCTGGGGCATTTGAAGGGGTTCCAGGAGGCAGTGAGAAGCAGCATCACTTTTCCCCCGCTGGCACCTTTGCTGTGGCAGCAAAAGCTGGACGTTTGTCTTTTTGCTCCAAACAGCGCCGAAAGTGAAAAAAGGTGCTTTTGAGGATAGCGTGCGCAGGAAAGCAGAGAGGGCCAAATTGTCTGGGGCATTTGAAGGGGTTCCAGGAGGCAGTGAGGACCAGCATCACTTTTCCCCGCTGGCACCTTTGCTGTGGCAGCAGAAGCTGGACGTCTGTCTTTTTTGCTCCAAACAGCGCCGAAAGTGAAAAAAAGGTGCTTTTGAGGATAGAGTGCGCAGGAAAGCAGAGAGGGCCAAATTGTCTGGGGCATTTGAAGGGGTTCCAGGAGGCAGTGAGGACCAGCATCACTTTCCCCGCTGGCACCTTTGCTGTGGCAGCAAAAGCTGGACGTTTGTCTTTTTTGCTCCAAACAGCGCCGAAAGTGAAAAAAGGTGCTTTTGAGGATAGCGTGCGCAGGAAAGCAGAGAGGGGCCAAATTGTCTGGGGCATTTGAAGGGGTTCCAGGAGGCAGTGAGAAGCAGCATCACTTTTCCCGCTGGCACCTTTGCTGTGGCAGCAAAAGCTGGACGTTTGTCTTTTTTGCTCCAAACAGCGCCGAAAGTGAAAAAAGGTGCTTTTGAGGATAGCGTGCGCAGGAAAGCAGAGAGGGCCAAATTGTCTGGGGCATTTGAAGGGGTTCCAGGAGGCAGTGAGAAGCAGCATCACTTTTCCCCGCTGGCAACTTTGCTGTGGCAGCAAAAGCTGGAATTTTGTCTTTTTTGCTCCAAACAGCGCCGAAAGTGAAAAAAGGTGCTTTTGAGGATAGCGTGCGCAGGAAAGCAGAGAGGGCCAAATTGTCTGGGGCATTTGAAGGGGTTCCAGGAGGCAGTGAGGACCAGCATCACTTTTCCCCGCTGGCACCTTTGCTGTGGCAGCAAAAGCTGGACGTTTGTCTTTTTTGCTCCAAACAGCGCCGAAAGTGAAAAAAGGTGCTTTTGAGGATAGCGTGCGCAGGAAAGCAGAGAGGGCCAAATTGTCTGGGGCATTTGAAGGGGTTCCAGGAGGCAGTGAGGACCAGCATCACTTTTCCCCGCTGGCACCTTTGCTGTGGCAGCAGAAGCTGGACGTCTGTCTTTTTTGCTCCAAACAGCGCCGAAAGAGAAAAAAAGTGCTTTTGAGGATAGACTGCGCAGGAAAGCAGAGAGGGCCAAATTGTCTGGGGCATTTGAAGGGGTTCCAGGAGGCAGTGAGAAGCAGCATCACTTTCCCCGCTGGCACCTTTGCTGTGGCAGCAAAAGCTGGATGTTTGTCTTTTTTGCTCCAAAGAGCGCCGAAAGTGAAAAAAGGTGCTTTTGAGGATAGCGTACGCAGGAAAGCAGAGAGGGCCAAATTGTCTGGGGCATTTGAAGGGGTTCCAGGAGGCAGTGAGGACCAGCATCACTTTTCCCTGCTGGCACCTTTGCTGTGGCAGCAAAAGCTGGACGTTTGTCTTTTTTGCTCCAAACAACGCCGAAAGTGAAAAAAGGTGCTTTTGAGGATAGCGTGCGCAGGAAAGCAGAGAGGGCCAATTGTCTGGGGCATTTGAAGGGGTTCCAGGAGGCAGTGAGGACCAGCATCACTTTTCCCCGCTGGCACCTTTGCTGTGGCAGCAGAAGCTGGACGTCTGTCTTTTTTGCTCCAAACAGCGCCGAAAGAGAAAAAAGGTGCTTTTGAGGATAGAGTGCGCAGGAAAGCAGAGAGGGCCAAATTGTCTGGGGCATTTGTAGGGGTTCCAGGAGGCAGTGAGGACCAGCATCACTTTTCCCGCTGGCACCTTTGCTGTGGCAGCAAAAGCTGGACGTTTGTCTTTTTTGCTCCAAACAGCGCCGAAAGTGAAAAAAGGTGCTTTTGAGGATAGCGTGCGCAGGAAAGCAGAGAGGGCCAAATTGTCTGGGGCATTTGAAGGGGTTCCAGGAGGCAGTGAGAAGCAGCATCACTTTTCCCGCTGGCACCTTTGCTGTGGCAGCAAAAGCTGGACGTTTGTCTTTTTTGCTCCAAACCGCGCCGAAATTGAAAAAAGGTGCTTTTGAGGATAGCGTGCGCAGGAAAGCAGAGAGGGCCAAATTGTCTGGGGCATTTGAAGGGGTTCCAGGAGGCAGTGAGGACCAGCATCACTTTTCCCCCGCTGGCACCTTTGCTGTGGCAGCAAAGCTGACGTTTGTCTTTTTGCTCCAAACAGCGCCGAAAGTGAAAAAGGTGCTTTTGAGGATAGCGTGCGCAGGAAAGCAGAGAGGGCCAAATTGTCTGGGGCATTTGAAGGGGTTCCAGGAGGCAGTGAGAAGCAGCATCACTTTTCCCCGCTGGCACCTTTGCTGTGGCAGCAAAAGCTGGACGTTTGTCTTTTTTGCTCCAAACAGCGCCGAAAGTGAAAAAAGGTGCTTTTGAGGATAGAGTGCGCAGGAAAGCAGAGAGGGCCAAATTGTCTGAGGCATTTGAAGGGGTTCCAGGAGGCAGTGAGAAGCAGCATCACTTTTCCCCGCTGGCACCTTTGCTGTGGCAGCAAAAGCTGGACGTTTGTCTTTTTTGCTCCAAACAGCGCCGAAAGTGAAAAAAGGTGCTTTTGAGGATAGACTTTTCAGGAAAGCAGAGAGGGCCAAATTGTCTGGGGCATTTGAAGGGGTTCCAGGAGGCAGTGAGGACCAGCATCACTTTCCCCGCTGGCACCTTGCTGTGGCAGCAAAAGCTGGACGTCTGTCTTTTTTGCTCCAAACAGCGCCGAAAGAGAAAAAAGGTGCTTTTGAGGATAGAGTGCGCAGGAAAGCAGAGAGGGCCAAATTGTCTGGGGCATTTGAAGGGGTTCCAGGAGGCAGTGAGAAGCAGCATCACTTTTCCCCGCTGGCACCTTTGCTGTGATTAGCAAAAGCTGGACGTTTGTCTTTTTTGCTCCAAACAGCGCCGAAAGTGAAAAAAGGTGCTTTTCAGGATAGCGTGCGCAGGAAAAGCAGAGAGGGCCAAATTGTCTGGGGCATTTGAAGGGGTTCCAGGAGGCAGTGAGAAGCAGCATCACTTTTCCCCGCTGGCACCTTTGCTGTGGCAGCAAAAGCTGGACGTTTGTCTTTTTTGCTCCAAACAGCGCCGAAAGTGAAAAAAGTGCTTTTGAGGATAGAGTGCGCAGGAAAGCAGAGAGGGCCAAATTGTCTGGGGCATTTGAAGGGGTTCCAGGAGGCAGTGAGAAGCAGCATCACTTTTCCCCGCTGGCACCTTTGCTGTGGCAGCAAAAGCTGGACGTTTGTCTTTTTTGCTCCAAACAGCGCCGAAAGTGAAAAAAGGTGCTTTTGAGGATAGCGTGCGCAGGAAAGCAGAGAGGGCCAAATTGTCTGGGGCATTTGAAGGGGTTCCAGGAGGCAGTGAGGACCAGCATCACTTTTCCCCGCTGGCACCTTTGCTGTGGCAGCAGAAGCTGGACGTTTGTCTTTTTTGCTCCAAACAACGCCGAAAGTGAAAAAAGGTGCTTTTGAGGATAGAGTGCGCAGGAAAGCAGAGAGGGCCAAATTGTCTGGGGCATTTGAAGGGGTTCCAGGAGGCAGTGAGAAGCAGCATCACTTTTCACCCGCTGGCACCTTTGCTGTGGCAGCAAAAGCTGGACGTTTGTCTTTTTTGCTCCAAACAGCGCCGAAAGTGAAAAAAGGTGCTTTTGAGGATAGACTTTTCAGGAAAGCAGAGAGGGCCAAATTGTCTGGGGCATTTGAAGGGGTTCCAGGAGGCAGTGAGGACCAGCATCACTTTCCCCGCTGGCACCTTTGCTGTGGCAGCAAAAGCTGGACGTTTGTCTTTTTTGCTCCAAACAGCGCCGAAAGTGAAAAAAGGTGCTTTTGAGGATAGCGTGCGCAGGAAAGCAGAGAGGGCCAAATTGTGTGGGGCATTTGAAGGGGTTCCAGGAGGCAGTGAGAAGCAGCATCACTTTTCCCCGCTGGCACCTTTTGCTGTGGCAGCAAAAGCTGGACGTTTGTCTTTTTTGCTCCAAACAGCGCCGAAAGTGAAAAAAGGTGCTTTTGAGGATAGCGTGCGCAGGAAAGCAGAGAGGGCCAAATTGTGTGGGGCATTTGAAGGGGTTCCAGGAGGCAGTGAGAAGCAGCATCACTTTTCCCCGCTGGCACCTTTGCTGTGGCAGCAAAAGCTGGACGTTTGTCTTTTTTGCTCCAAACAGCGCCGAAAGTGAAAAAGGTGCTTTTGAGGATAGCGTGCGCAGGAAAGCAGAGAGGGCCAAATTGTCTGGGGCATTTGAAGGGGTTCCAGGAGGCAGTGAGAAGCAGCATCACTTTTCCCCGCTGGCACCTTTGCTGTGGCAGCAAAAGCTGGACAGTTTGTCTTTTTTTGCTCCAAACCGCGCCGAAATTGAAAAAAGGTGCTTTTGAGGATAGCGTGAGCAGGAAGCAGAGAGGGCCAAATTGTCTGGGGCATTTGAAGGGGTTCCAGGAGGCAGTGAGGACCAGCATCACTTTTCCCCGCTGGCACCTTTGCTGTGGCAGCAAAAGCTGGACGTTTGTCTTTTTTTGCTCCAAACAGCGCCGAAAGTGAAAAAAGGTGCTTTTGAGGATAGCCGTGCGCAGGAAAGCAGAGAGGGCCAAATTGTCTGGGGCATTTGAAGGGGTTCCAGGAGGCAGTGAGAAGCAGCATCACTTTTTCCCCGCTGGCACCTTTGCTGTGGCAGCAAAAGCTGGACGTTTGTCTTTTTTGCTCCAAACAGCGCCGAAAGTGAAAAAAGGTGCTTTTGAGGATAGAGTGCGCAGGAAAGCAGAGAGGGCCAAATTGTCTGGGGCATTTGAAGGGGTTCCAGGAGGCAGTGAGGACCAGCATCACTTTTCCCGCTGGCACCTTTGCTGTGGCAGCAAAAGCTGGACGTTTGTCTTTTTGCTCCAAACAGCGCCGAAAGTGAAAAAGGTGCTTTTGAGGATAGACTTTTCAGGAAAGCAGAGAGGGCCAAATTGTCTGGGGCATTTGAAGGGGTTCCAGGAGGCAGTGAGGACCAGCATCACTTTTCCCCGCTGGCACCTTTGCTGTGGCAGCAAAAGCTGGACGTCTGTCTTTTTTGCTCCAAACAGCGCCGAAAGAGAAAAAAGGTGCTTTTGAGGATAGAGTGCGCAGGAAAAGCAGAGAGGGGCCAAATTG
>NW_028128524.1:0-94439 GCF_965231255.1 Vanellus vanellus | reverse complement strand
CTTCAAATGCCCCAGACAATTTGGCCCTCTCTGCTTTCCTGCGGACTCCATCCTCAAAAGCACCTGTTTTCGCTTTCGGCAACCTCCGGAGCAAAAAAGACAAACGTCCAGCTTTTGCTGCCACAGCAAAGGTGCCAGCGGGGAAAAGTAATGCTGGTTCTCACTGCCTCCTGGAACCCTTTCAAATGCCACAGACAATTTGGCCCTCTCTGCTTTCCTGCGGACTCCATCCTCAAAAGCACCTATTTTTGCTTTCGGCGCCCTCCGGAGCAAAAAAGACAAACGTCCAGCTTTTGCTGCCACAGCAAAGGTGCCAGCGGGGAAAAGTAATGCTGGTTCTCACTGCCTCCTGGAACCTCTTCAAATGCCCCAGACAATTTGGCCCTCTCTGCTTTCCTGCGGACTCCATCCTCAAAAGCACCTGTTTTCGCTTTCGGCAGCCTCCGGAGCAAAAAAGACAAACGTCCAGCTTTTGCTGCCACAGCAAAGGTGCCAGCGGGGAAAAGTAATGCTGGTTCTCACTGCCTCCTGGAACCCTTTCAAATGCCCCAGACAATTTGGCCCTCTCTGCTTTCCTGCGGACTCCATCCTCAAAAGCAGCTGTTTTCGCTTTCGGCAGCCTCCGGAGCAAAAAAGACAAACGTCCAGCTTTTGCTGCCACAGCAAAGGTGCCAACGGGGAAAAGTAATGCTGGTTCTCACTGCCTCCTGGAACCCTTTCAAATGCCACAGACAATTTGGCCCTCTCTGCTTTCCTGCGGACTCCATCCTCAAAAGCACCTTTTTTCGCTTTCGGCAACCTCCGGAGCAAAAAAGACAAACGTCCAGCTTTTGCTGCCACAGCAAAGGTGCCAGCGGGGAAAAGTAATGCTGGTTCTCACTGCCTCCTGGAACCCTTTCAAATGCCCCAGACAATTAAGCCCTCTCTGCTTTCCTGCGGACTCCATCCTCAAAAGCACCTGTTTTCGCTTTCGGCAACCTGCGGAGCAAAAAAGACAAACGTCCAGCTTTTGCTGCCACAGCAAAGGTGCCAGCGGGGAAAAGTAATGCTGGTTCTCACTGCCTCGTGGAACCCTTTCAAATGCCACAGACAATTTGGCCCTCTCTGCTTTCCTGCGGACTCCATCCTCAAAAGCACCTGTTTTCGCTTTCGGCAGCCTCCGGAGCAAAAAAGACAAACGTCCAGCTTTTGCTGCCACAGCAAAGGTGCCAGCGGGGAAAAGTAATGCTGGTTCTCACTGCCTCCTGGAACCTCTTCAAATGCCCCAGATAATTTGGCCCTCTCTGCTTTCCTGCGGACTCCATCCTCAAAAGCACCTGTTTTCGCTTTTGGCAACCTCCGGAGCAAAAAAGACAAACGTCCAGCTTTTGCTGCCACAGCAAAGGTGCCAGCGGGGAAAAGTAATGCTGGTTCTCACTGCCTCCTGGAACCCTTTCAAATGCCACAGACAATTTGGCCCTCTCTGCTTTCCTGCGGACTCCATCCTCAAAAGCACCTATTTTCGCTTTCGGCAGCCTCCGGAGCAAAAAAGACAAACGTCCAGCTTTTGCTGCCACAGCAAAGGTGCCAGCGGGGAAAAGTAATGCTGTTTCTCACTGCCTCCTGGAACCCTTTCAAATGCCCCAGACAATTTGGCCCTCTCTGCTTTCCTGCGGACTCCATCCTCAAAAGCACCTGTTTTCGCTTTCGGCAGCCTCCGGAGCAAAAAAGACAAACGTCCAGCTTTTGCTGCCACAGCAAAGGTGCCAGCGGGGAAAAGTAATGCTGGTTCTCACTGCCTCCTGGAACCCTTTCAAATGCCACAGACAATTTGGCCCTCTCTGCTTTCCTGCGGACTCCATCCTCAAAAGCACCTATTTTTGCTTTCGGCGCCCTCCGGAGCAAAAAAGACAAACGTCCAGCTTTTGCTGCCACAGCAAAGGTGCCAGCGGGGAAAAGTAATGCTGGTTCTCACTGCCTCCTGGAACCTCTTCAAATGCCCCAGACAATTTGGCCCTCTCTGCTTTCCTGCGGACTCCATCCTCAAAAGCACCTGTTTTCGCTTTCGGCAGCCTCCGGAGCAAAAAAGACAAACGTCCAGCTTTTGCTGCCACAGCAAAGGTGCCAGCGGGGAAAAGTAATGCTGGTTCTCACTGCCTCCTGGAACCCTTTCAAATGCCCCAGACAATTAAGCCCTCTCTGCTTTCCTGCGGACTCTATCCTCAAAAGCGCCTTTTTTCACTTTCGGCAACCTCCGGTGGTAAAAAGACAAACGTCCAGCTTTTGCTGCCACAGCAAAGGTGCCAGCGGGGAAAAGTGATGCTGGTTCTCACTGCCTCCTGGAACTCTTTCAAATGCCACAGACAATTTGGCCCTCTCTGCTTTCCTGCGGACTCCATCCTCAAAAGCACCTATTTTCGCTTTCGGCAGCCTCCGGAGCAAAAAAGACAAACGTCCAGCCTTTGCTGCCACAGCAAAGGTGCCAGCGGGGAAAAGTAATGCTGGTTCTCACTGCCTCCTGGAACCCTTTCAAATGCCCCAGACAATTTGGCCCTCTCTGCTTTCCTGCGGACTCTATCCTCAAAAGCACCTGTTTTCGCTTTCGGCAGCCTCCGGAGCAAAAAAGACAAACGTCCAGCTTTTGCTGCCACAGCAAAGGTGCCAGCGGGGAAAAGTAATGCTGGTTCTCACTACCTCCTTAAACCCTTTCAAATGCCACAGACAATAAAGCCCTCTCTGCTTTCCTGCGGACTCCATCCTCAAAAGCACCTGTTTTCGCTTTTGGCAACCTCCGGAGCAAAAAAGACAAACGTCCAGCTTTTGCTGCCACAGCAAAGGTGCCAGCGGGGAAAAGTAATGCTGGTTCTCACTGCCTCCTGGAACCCTTTCAAATGCCCCAGACAATTTGGCCCTCTCTGCTTTCCTGCGGACTCCATCCTCAAAAGCACCTGTTTTCGCTTTCGGCAGCGTCCGGAGCAAAAAAGACAAACGTCCAGCTTTTGCTGCCACAGCAAAGGTGCCAGCGGGGAAAAGTAATGCTGGTTCTCACTGCCTCCTGGAACCCTTTCAAATGCCCCTGACAATTTGGCCCTCTCTGCTTTCCTGCGGACTCCATCCTCAAAAGCACCTGTTTTCGCTTTCGGCAGCGTCCGGAGCAAAAAAGACAAACGTCCAGCTTTTGCTGCCACAGCAAAGGTGCCAGCGGGGAAAAGTAATGCTGGTTCTCACTGCCTCCTGGAACCCTTTCAAATGCCCCTGACAATTTGGCCCTCTCTGCTTTCCTGCGGACTCCATCCTCAAAAGCACCTGTTTTCGCTTTCGGCAGCCTCCGGAGCAAAAAAGACAAACGTCCAGCTTTTGCTGCCACAGCAAAGGTGCCAACGGGGAAAAGTTATGCTGGTTCTCACTGCCTCCTGGAACCCTTTCAAATGCCACAGACAATTTGGCCCTCTCTGCTTTCCTGCGGACTCCATCCTCAAAAGCACCTGTTTTCGCTTTCGGCAGCCTCCGGAGCAAAAAAGACAAACGTCCAGCTTTTGCTGCCACAGCAAAGGTGCCAGCGGGGAAAAGTAATGCTGGTTCTCACTGCCTCCTGGAACCCTTTCAAATGCCCCAGACAATTTGGCCCTCTCTGCTTTCCTGCGGACTCCATCCTCAAAAGCAGCTGTTTTCGCTTTCGGCAGCCTCCGGAGCAAAAAAGACAAACGTCCAGCTTTTGCTGCCACAGCAAAGGTGCCAGCGGGGAAAAGTAATGCTGGTTCTCACTGCCTCCTGGAACCTCTTCAAATGCCCCAGACAATTTGGCCCTCTCTGCTTTCCTGCGGACTCCATCCTCAAAAGCACCTGTTTTCGCTTTCGGCAACCTCCGGAGCAAAAAAGACAAACGTCCAGCTTTTGCTGCCACAGCAAAGGTGCCAGCGGGGAAAAGTAATGCTGGTTCTCACTGCCTCCTGGAACCCTTTCAAATGCCCCAGACAATTTGGCCCTCTCTGCTTTCCTGCGGACTCCATCCTCAAAAGCACCTATTTTTGCTTTCGGCGCCCTCCGGAGCAAAAAAGACAAACGTCCAGCTTTTGCTGCCACAGCAAAGGTGCCAGCGGGGAAAAGTAATGCTGGTTCTCACTGCCTCCTGGAACCCTTTCAAATGCCCCAGACAATTAAGCCCTCTCTGCTTTCCTGCGGACTCTATCCTCAAAAGCGCCTTTTTTCACTTTCGGCGCACTCCGGTGGTAAAAAGACAAACGTCCAGCTTTTGCTGCCACAGCAAAGGTGCCAGCGGGGAAAAGTAATGCTGGTTCTCACTGCCTCCTGGAACCCTTTCAAATGCCACAGACAATTTGGCCCTCTCTGCTTTCCTGCGGACTCCATCCTCAAAAGCACCTGTTTTCGCTTTCGGCAGCCTCCGGAGCAAAAAAGACAAACGTCCAGCTTTTGCTGCCACAGCAAAGGTGCCAGAGGGGAAAAGTAATGCTGGTTCTCACTGCCTCCTGGAACCCTTTCAAATGCCCCTGACAATTTGGCCCTCTCTGCTTTCCTGCGGACTCCATCCTCAAAAGCACCTGTTTTCGCTTTCGGCAGCCTCCGGAGCAAAAAAGACAAACGTCCAGCTTTTGCTGCCACAGCAAAGGTGCCAACGGGGAAAAGTAATGCTGGTTCTCACTGCCTCCTGGAACCCTTTCAAATGCCACAGACAATTTGGCCCTCTCTGCTTTCCTGCGGACTCCATCCTCAAAAGCACCTGTTTTCGCTTTCGGCAGCCTCCGGAGCAAAAAAGACAAACGTCCAGCTTTTGCTGCCACAGCAAAGGTGCCAGCGGGGAAAAGTAATGCTGGTTCTCACTGCCTCCTGGAACCCTTTCAAATGCCCCAGACAATTAAGCCCTCTCTGCTTTCCTGCGGACTCTATCCTCAAAAGCGCCTTTTTTCACTTTCGGCAACCTCCGGTGGTAAAAAGACAAACGTCCAGCTTTTGCTGCCACAGCAAAGGTGCCAGCGGGGAAAAGTAATGCTGGTTCTCACTGCCTCCTGGAACTCTTTCAAATGCCCAGACAATTTGGCCCTCTCTGCTTTCCTGCGGACTCCATCCTCAAAAGCACCTATTTTCGCTTTCGGCAGCCTCCGGAGCAAAAAAGACAAACGTCCAGCTTTTGCTGCCACAGCAAAGGTGCCAGCGGGGAAAAGTGATGCTGGTTCTCACTGCCTCCTGGAACCCTTTCAAATGCCACAGACAATTTGGCCCTCTCTGCTTTCCTGCGGACTCCATCCTCAAAAGCACCTGTTTTCGCTTTCGGCAGCCTCCGGAGCAAAAAAGACAAACGTCCAGCTTTTGCTGCCACAGCAAAGGTGCCAGCGGGGAAAAGTAATGCTGTTTCTCACTGCCTCCTGGAACCCTTTCAAATGCCCCAGACAATTAAGCCCTCTCTGCTTTCCTGCGGACTCTATCCTCAAAAGCGCCTTTTTTCACTTTCGGCAACCTCCGGAGCAAAAAAGACAAACGTCCAGCTTTTGCTGCCACAGCAAAGGTGCCAGCGGGGAAAAGTAATGCTGGTTCTCACTGCCTCCTGGAACTCTTTCAAATGCCACAGACAATTTGGCCCTCTCTGCTTTCCTGCGGACTCCATCCTCAAAAGCACCTATTTTCGCTTTCGGCAGCCTCCGGAGCAAAAAAGACAAACGTCCAGCTTTTGCTGCCACAGCAAAGGTGCCAGCGGGGAAAAGTGATGCTGGTTCTCACTGCCTCCTGGAACCCTTTCAAATGCCCCAGACAATTTGGCCCTCTCTGCTTTCCTGCGGACTCCATCCTCAAAAGCACCTGTTTTCGCTTTCGGCAGCCTCCGGAGCAAAAAAGACAAACGTCCAGCTTTTGCTGCCACAGCAAAGGTGCCAGCGGGGAAAAGTAATGCTGGTTCTCACTGCCTCCTGGAACCCTTTCAAATGCCCCAGACAATTAAGCCCTCTCTGCTTTCCTGCGGACTCTATCCTCAAAAGCGCCTTTCTTCACTTTCGGCGCACTCCGGTGGTAAAAAGACAAACGTCCAGCTTTTGCTGCCACAGCAAAGGTGCCAGCGGGGAAAAGTAATGCTGGTTCTCACTGCCTCCTGGAACCCTTTCAAATGCCCCAGACAATTTGGCCCTCTCTGCTTTCCTGCGGACTCCATCCTCAAAAGCAGCTGTTTTCGCTTTCGGCAACCTCCGGAGCAAAAAAGACAAACGTCCAGCTTTTGCTGCCACAGCAAAGGTGCCAGCGGGGAAAAGTAATGCTGGTTCTCACTGCCTCCTGGAACCCTTTCAAATGCCACAGACAATTTGGCCCTCTCTGCTTTCCTGCGGACTCCATCCTCAAAAGCACCTGTTTTCGCTTTCGGCAGCCTCCGGAGCAAAAAAGACAAACGTCCAGCTTTTGCTGCCACAGCAAAGGTGCCAGCGGGGAAAAGTAATGCTGGTTCTCACTGCCTCCTGGAACCTCTTCAAATGCCCCAGATAATTTGGCCCTCTCTGCTTTCCTGCGGACTCCATCCTCAAAAGCACCTTTTTTCACTTTCGGCAACCTCCGGTGGTAAAAAGACAAACGTCCAGCTTTTGCTGCCACAGCAAAGGTGCCAGCGGGGAAAAGTAATGCTGGTTCTCACTGCCTCCTGGAACTCTTTCAAATGCCACAGACAATTTGGCCCTCTCTGCTTTCCTGCGGACTCCATCCTCAAAAGCACCTATTTTCGCTTTCGGCAGCCTCCGGAGCAAAAAAGACAAACGTCCAGCTTTTGCTGCCACAGCAAAGGTGCCAGCGGGGAAAAGTGATGCTGGTTCTCACTGCCTCCTGGAACCCTTTCAAATGCCACAGACAATTTGGCCCTCTCTGCTTTCCTGCGGACTCCATCCTCAAAAGCACCTGTTTTCGCTTTCGGCAGCCTCCGGAGCAAAAAAGACAAACGTCCAGCTTTTGCTGCCACAGCAAAGGTGCCAGCGGGGAAAAGTAATGCTGGTTCTCACTGCCTCCTGGAACCCTTTCAAATGCCCCAGACAATTAAGCCCTCTCTGCTTTCCTGCGGACTCTATCCTCAAAAGCGCCTTTTTTCACTTTCGGCAACCTCCGGTGGTAAAAAGACAAACGTCCAGCTTTTGCTGCCACAGCAAAGGTGCCAGCGGGGAAAAGTAATGCTGGTTCTCACTGCCTCCTGGAACCCTTTCAAATGCCCCAGACAATTTGGCCCTCTCTGCTTTCCTGCGGACTCCATCCTCAAAAGCACCTATTTTCGCTTTCGGCAGCCTCCGGAGCAAAAAAGACAAACGTCCAGCTTTTGCTGCCACAGCAAAGGTGCCAGCGGGGAAAAGTGATGCTGGTTCTCACTGCCTCCTGGAACCCTTTCAAATGCCCCAGACAATTTGGCCCTCTCTGCTTTCCTGCGGACTCCATCCTCAAAAGCACCTGTTTTCGCTTTCGGCAGCCTCCGGAGCAAAAAAGACAAACGTCCAGCTTTTGCTGCCACAGCAAAGGTGCCAGCGGGGAAAAGTAATGCTGGTTCTCACTGCCTCCTGGAACCCTTTCAAATGCCCCAGACAATTAAGCCCTCTCTGCTTTCCTGCGGACTCTATCCTCAAAAGCGCCTTTCTTCACTTTCGGCGCACTCCGGTGGTAAAAAGACAAACGTCCAGCTTTTGCTGCCACAGCAAAGGTGCCAGCGGGGAAAAGTAATGCTGGTTCTCACTGCCTCCTGGAACCCTTTCAAATGCCCCAGACAATTTGGCCCTCTCTGCTTTCCTGCGGACTCCATCCTCAAAAGCAGCTGTTTTCGCTTTCGGCAACCTCCGGAGCAAAAAAGACAAACGTCCAGCTTTTGCTGCCACAGCAAAGGTGCCAGCGGGGAAAAGTAATGCTGGTTCTCACTGCCTCCTGGAACCCTTTCAAATGCCACAGACAATTTGGCCCTCTCTGCTTTCCTGCGGACTCCATCCTCAAAAGCACCTGTTTTCGCTTTCGGCAACCTCCGGAGCAAAAAAGACAAACGTCCAGCTTTTGCTGCCACAGCAAAGGTGCCAGCGGGGAAAAGTAATGCTGGTTCTCACTGCCTCCTGGAACCCTTTCAAATGCCACAGACAATTTGGCCCTCTCTGCTTTCCTGCGGACTCCATCCTCAAAAGCACCTATTTTCGCTTTCGGCAGCCTCCGGAGCAAAAAAGACAAACGTCCAGCTTTTGCTGCCACAGCAAAGGTGCCAGCGGGGAAAAGTAATGCTGTTTCTCACTGCCTCCTGGAACCCTTTCAAATGCCCCAGACAATTTGGCCCTCTCTGCTTTCCTGCGGACTCCATCCTCAAAAGCACCTGTTTTCGCTTTCGGCAGCCTCCGGAGCAAAAAAGACAAACGTCCAGCTTTTGCTGCCACAGCAAAGGTGCCAGCGGGGAAAAGTAATGCTGGTTCTCACTGCCTCCTGGAACCTGTTCAAATGCCCCAGACAATTTGGCCCTCTCTGCTTTCCTGCGGACTCCATCCTCAAAAGCACCTGTTTTCGCTTTCGGCAACCTGCGGAGCAAAAAAGACAAACGTCCAGCTTTTGCTGCCACAGCAAAGGTGCCAGCGGGGAAAAGTAATGCTGGTTCTCACTGCCTCGTGGAACCCTTTCAAATGCCACAGACAATTTGGCCCTCTCTGCTTTCCTGCGGACTCCATCCTCAAAAGCACCTGTTTTCGCTTTCGGCAGCCTCCGGAGCAAAAAAGACAAACGTCCAGCTTTTGCTGCCACAGCAAAGGTGCCAGCGGGGAAAAGTAATGCTGGTTCTCACTGCCTCCTGGAACCTCTTCAAATGCCCCAGATAATTTGGCCCTCTCTGCTTTCCTGCGGACTCCATCCTCAAAAGCACCTGTTTTCGCTTTTGGCAACCTCCGGAGCAAAAAAGACAAACGTCCAGCTTTTGCTGCCACAGCAAAGGTGCCAGCGGGGAAAAGTAATGCTGGTTCTCACTGCCTCCTGGAACCCTTTCAAATGCCACAGACAATTTGGCCCTCTCTGCTTTCCTGCGGACTCCATCCTCAAAAGCACCTATTTTCGCTTTCGGCAGCCTCCGGAGCAAAAAAGACAAACGTCCAGCTTTTGCTGCCACAGCAAAGGTGCCAGCGGGGAAAAGTAATGCTGTTTCTCACTGCCTCCTGGAACCCTTTCAAATGCCCCAGACAATTTGGCCCTCTCTGCTTTCCTGCGGACTCCATCCTCAAAAGCACCTGTTTTCGCTTTCGGCAGCCTCCGGAGCAAAAAAGACAAACGTCCAGCTTTTGCTGCCACAGCAAAGGTGCCAGCGGGGAAAAGTAATGCTGGTTCTCACTGCCTCCTGGAACCTCTTCAAATGCCCCAGACAATTTGGCCCTCTCTGCTTTCCTGCGGACTCCATGCTCAAAAGCACCTGTTTTCGCTTTCGGCAACCTCCGGAGCAAAAAAGACAAACGTCCAGCTTTTGCTGCCACAGCAAAGGTGCCAGCGGGGAAAAGTAATGCTGGTTCTCACTGCCTCCTGGAACCCTTTCAAATGCCACAGACAATTTGGCCCTCTCTGCTTTCCTGCGGACTCCATCCTCAAAAGCACCTATTTTTGCTTTCGGCGCCCTCCGGAGCAAAAAAGACAAACGTCCAGCTTTTGCTGCCACAGCAAAGGTGCCAGCGGGGAAAAGTAATGCTGGTTCTCACTGCCTCCTGGAACCTCTTCAAATGCCCCAGACAATTTGGCCCTCTCTGCTTTCCTGCGGACTCCATCCTCAAAAGCACCTGTTTTCGCTTTCGGCAGCCTCCGGAGCAAAAAAGACAAACGTCCAGCTTTTGCTGCCACAGCAAAGGTGCCAGCGGGGAAAAGTAATGCTGGTTCTCACTGCCTCCTGGAACCCTTTCAAATGCCCCAGACAATTAAGCCCTCTCTGCTTTCCTGCGGACTCTATCCTCAAAAGCGCCTTTTTTCACTTTCGGCAACCTCCGGTGGTAAAAAGACAAACGTCCAGCTTTTGCTGCCACAGCAAAGGTGCCAGCGGGGAAAAGTGATGCTGGTTCTCACTGCCTCCTGGAACTCTTTCAAATGCCACAGACAATTTGGCCCTCTCTGCTTTCCTGCGGACTCCATCCTCAAAAGCACCTATTTTCGCTTTCGGCAGCCTCCGGAGCAAAAAAGACAAACGTCCAGCCTTTGCTGCCACAGCAAAGGTGCCAGCGGGGAAAAGTAATGCTGGTTCTCACTGCCTCCTGGAACCCTTTCAAATGCCCCAGACAATTTGGCCCTCTCTGCTTTCCTGCGGACTCTATCCTCAAAAGCACCTGTTTTCGCTTTCGGCAGCCTCCGGAGCAAAAAAGACAAACGTCCAGCTTTTGCTGCCACAGCAAAGGTGCCAGCGGGGAAAAGTAATGCTGGTTCTCACTACCTCCTTAAACCCTTTCAAATGCCACAGACAATAAAGCCCTCTCTGCTTTCCTGCGGACTCCATCCTCAAAAGCACCTGTTTTCGCTTTTGGCAACCTCCGGAGCAAAAAAGACAAACGTCCAGCTTTTGCTGCCACAGCAAAGGTGCCAGCGGGGAAAAGTAATGCTGGTTCTCACTGCCTCCTGGAACCCTTTCAAATGCCCCAGACAATTTGGCCCTCTCTGCTTTCCTGCGGACTCCATCCTCAAAAGCACC
Source organism: Vanellus vanellus (assembly GCF_965231255.1). Taxonomy (NCBI): domain Eukaryota; kingdom Metazoa; phylum Chordata; class Aves; order Charadriiformes; family Charadriidae; genus Vanellus; species Vanellus vanellus. The sequence continues at coordinate 83,815 of NW_028128524.1, read as the reverse complement.
TGTTTTCGCTTTCGGCAGCGTCCGGAGCAAAAAAGACAAACGTCCAGCTTTTGCTGCCACAGCAAAGGTGCCAGCGGGGAAAAGTAATGCTGGTTCTCACTGCCTCCTGGAACCCTTTCAAATGCCCCTGACAATTTGGCCCTCTCTGCTTTCCTGCGGACTCCATCCTCAAAAGCACCTGTTTTCGCTTTCGGCAGCGTCCGGAGCAAAAAAGACAAACGTCCAGCTTTTGCTGCCACAGCAAAGGTGCCAGCGGGGAAAAGTAATGCTGGTTCTCACTGCCTCCTGGAACCCTTTCAAATGCCCCTGACAATTTGGCCCTCTCTGCTTTCCTGCGGACTCCATCCTCAAAAGCACCTGTTTTCGCTTTCGGCAGCCTCCGGAGCAAAAAAGACAAACGTCCAGCTTTTGCTGCCACAGCAAAGGTGCCAACGGGGAAAAGTTATGCTGGTTCTCACTGCCTCCTGGAACCCTTTCAAATGCCACAGACAATTTGGCCCTCTCTGCTTTCCTGCGGACTCCATCCTCAAAAGCACCTGTTTTCGCTTTCGGCAGCCTCCGGAGCAAAAAAGACAAACGTCCAGCTTTTGCTGCCACAGCAAAGGTGCCAGCGGGGAAAAGTAATGCTGGTTCTCACTGCCTCCTGGAACCCTTTCAAATGCCCCAGACAATTTGGCCCTCTCTGCTTTCCTGCGGACTCCATCCTCAAAAGCAGCTGTTTTCGCTTTCGGCAGCCTCCGGAGCAAAAAAGACAAACGTCCAGCTTTTGCTGCCACAGCAAAGGTGCCAGCGGGGAAAAGTAATGCTGGTTCTCACTGCCTCCTGGAACCTCTTCAAATGCCCCAGACAATTTGGCCCTCTCTGCTTTCCTGCGGACTCCATCCTCAAAAGCACCTGTTTTCGCTTTCGGCAACCTCCGGAGCAAAAAAGACAAACGTCCAGCTTTTGCTGCCACAGCAAAGGTGCCAGCGGGGAAAAGTAATGCTGGTTCTCACTGCCTCCTGGAACCCTTTCAAATGCCCCAGACAATTTGGCCCTCTCTGCTTTCCTGCGGACTCCATCCTCAAAAGCACCTATTTTTGCTTTCGGCGCCCTCCGGAGCAAAAAAGACAAACGTCCAGCTTTTGCTGCCACAGCAAAGGTGCCAGCGGGGAAAAGTAATGCTGGTTCTCACTGCCTCCTGGAACCCTTTCAAATGCCCCAGACAATTAAGCCCTCTCTGCTTTCCTGCGGACTCTATCCTCAAAAGCGCCTTTTTTCACTTTCGGCGCACTCCGGTGGTAAAAAGACAAACGTCCAGCTTTTGCTGCCACAGCAAAGGTGCCAGCGGGGAAAAGTAATGCTGGTTCTCACTGCCTCCTGGAACCCTTTCAAATGCCACAGACAATTTGGCCCTCTCTGCTTTCCTGCGGACTCCATCCTCAAAAGCACCTGTTTTCGCTTTCGGCAGCCTCCGGAGCAAAAAAGACAAACGTCCAGCTTTTGCTGCCACAGCAAAGGTGCCAGAGGGGAAAAGTAATGCTGGTTCTCACTGCCTCCTGGAACCCTTTCAAATGCCCCTGACAATTTGGCCCTCTCTGCTTTCCTGCGGACTCCATCCTCAAAAGCACCTGTTTTCGCTTTCGGCAGCCTCCGGAGCAAAAAAGACAAACGTCCAGCTTTTGCTGCCACAGCAAAGGTGCCAACGGGGAAAAGTAATGCTGGTTCTCACTGCCTCCTGGAACCCTTTCAAATGCCACAGACAATTTGGCCCTCTCTGCTTTCCTGCGGACTCCATCCTCAAAAGCACCTGTTTTCGCTTTCGGCAGCCTCCGGAGCAAAAAAGACAAACGTCCAGCTTTTGCTGCCACAGCAAAGGTGCCAGCGGGGAAAAGTAATGCTGGTTCTCACTGCCTCCTGGAACCCTTTCAAATGCCCCAGACAATTAAGCCCTCTCTGCTTTCCTGCGGACTCTATCCTCAAAAGCGCCTTTTTTCACTTTCGGCAACCTCCGGTGGTAAAAAGACAAACGTCCAGCTTTTGCTGCCACAGCAAAGGTGCCAGCGGGGAAAAGTAATGCTGGTTCTCACTGCCTCCTGGAACTCTTTCAAATGCCCAGACAATTTGGCCCTCTCTGCTTTCCTGCGGACTCCATCCTCAAAAGCACCTATTTTCGCTTTCGGCAGCCTCCGGAGCAAAAAAGACAAACGTCCAGCTTTTGCTGCCACAGCAAAGGTGCCAGCGGGGAAAAGTGATGCTGGTTCTCACTGCCTCCTGGAACCCTTTCAAATGCCACAGACAATTTGGCCCTCTCTGCTTTCCTGCGGACTCCATCCTCAAAAGCACCTGTTTTCGCTTTCGGCAGCCTCCGGAGCAAAAAAGACAAACGTCCAGCTTTTGCTGCCACAGCAAAGGTGCCAGCGGGGAAAAGTAATGCTGTTTCTCACTGCCTCCTGGAACCCTTTCAAATGCCCCAGACAATTAAGCCCTCTCTGCTTTCCTGCGGACTCTATCCTCAAAAGCGCCTTTTTTCACTTTCGGCAACCTCCGGAGCAAAAAAGACAAACGTCCAGCTTTTGCTGCCACAGCAAAGGTGCCAGCGGGGAAAAGTAATGCTGGTTCTCACTGCCTCCTGGAACTCTTTCAAATGCCACAGACAATTTGGCCCTCTCTGCTTTCCTGCGGACTCCATCCTCAAAAGCACCTATTTTCGCTTTCGGCAGCCTCCGGAGCAAAAAAGACAAACGTCCAGCTTTTGCTGCCACAGCAAAGGTGCCAGCGGGGAAAAGTGATGCTGGTTCTCACTGCCTCCTGGAACCCTTTCAAATGCCCCAGACAATTTGGCCCTCTCTGCTTTCCTGCGGACTCCATCCTCAAAAGCACCTGTTTTCGCTTTCGGCAGCCTCCGGAGCAAAAAAGACAAACGTCCAGCTTTTGCTGCCACAGCAAAGGTGCCAGCGGGGAAAAGTAATGCTGGTTCTCACTGCCTCCTGGAACCCTTTCAAATGCCCCAGACAATTAAGCCCTCTCTGCTTTCCTGCGGACTCTATCCTCAAAAGCGCCTTTCTTCACTTTCGGCGCACTCCGGTGGTAAAAAGACAAACGTCCAGCTTTTGCTGCCACAGCAAAGGTGCCAGCGGGGAAAAGTAATGCTGGTTCTCACTGCCTCCTGGAACCCTTTCAAATGCCCCAGACAATTTGGCCCTCTCTGCTTTCCTGCGGACTCCATCCTCAAAAGCAGCTGTTTTCGCTTTCGGCAACCTCCGGAGCAAAAAAGACAAACGTCCAGCTTTTGCTGCCACAGCAAAGGTGCCAGCGGGGAAAAGTAATGCTGGTTCTCACTGCCTCCTGGAACCCTTTCAAATGCCACAGACAATTTGGCCCTCTCTGCTTTCCTGCGGACTCCATCCTCAAAAGCACCTGTTTTCGCTTTCGGCAGCCTCCGGAGCAAAAAAGACAAACGTCCAGCTTTTGCTGCCACAGCAAAGGTGCCAGCGGGGAAAAGTAATGCTGGTTCTCACTGCCTCCTGGAACCTCTTCAAATGCCCCAGATAATTTGGCCCTCTCTGCTTTCCTGCGGACTCCATCCTCAAAAGCACCTTTTTTCACTTTCGGCAACCTCCGGTGGTAAAAAGACAAACGTCCAGCTTTTGCTGCCACAGCAAAGGTGCCAGCGGGGAAAAGTAATGCTGGTTCTCACTGCCTCCTGGAACTCTTTCAAATGCCACAGACAATTTGGCCCTCTCTGCTTTCCTGCGGACTCCATCCTCAAAAGCACCTATTTTCGCTTTCGGCAGCCTCCGGAGCAAAAAAGACAAACGTCCAGCTTTTGCTGCCACAGCAAAGGTGCCAGCGGGGAAAAGTGATGCTGGTTCTCACTGCCTCCTGGAACCCTTTCAAATGCCACAGACAATTTGGCCCTCTCTGCTTTCCTGCGGACTCCATCCTCAAAAGCACCTGTTTTCGCTTTCGGCAGCCTCCGGAGCAAAAAAGACAAACGTCCAGCTTTTGCTGCCACAGCAAAGGTGCCAGCGGGGAAAAGTAATGCTGGTTCTCACTGCCTCCTGGAACCCTTTCAAATGCCCCAGACAATTAAGCCCTCTCTGCTTTCCTGCGGACTCTATCCTCAAAAGCGCCTTTTTTCACTTTCGGCAACCTCCGGTGGTAAAAAGACAAACGTCCAGCTTTTGCTGCCACAGCAAAGGTGCCAGCGGGGAAAAGTAATGCTGGTTCTCACTGCCTCCTGGAACCCTTTCAAATGCCCCAGACAATTTGGCCCTCTCTGCTTTCCTGCGGACTCCATCCTCAAAAGCACCTATTTTCGCTTTCGGCAGCCTCCGGAGCAAAAAAGACAAACGTCCAGCTTTTGCTGCCACAGCAAAGGTGCCAGCGGGGAAAAGTGATGCTGGTTCTCACTGCCTCCTGGAACCCTTTCAAATGCCCCAGACAATTTGGCCCTCTCTGCTTTCCTGCGGACTCCATCCTCAAAAGCACCTGTTTTCGCTTTCGGCAGCCTCCGGAGCAAAAAAGACAAACGTCCAGCTTTTGCTGCCACAGCAAAGGTGCCAGCGGGGAAAAGTAATGCTGGTTCTCACTGCCTCCTGGAACCCTTTCAAATGCCCCAGACAATTAAGCCCTCTCTGCTTTCCTGCGGACTCTATCCTCAAAAGCGCCTTTCTTCACTTTCGGCGCACTCCGGTGGTAAAAAGACAAACGTCCAGCTTTTGCTGCCACAGCAAAGGTGCCAGCGGGGAAAAGTAATGCTGGTTCTCACTGCCTCCTGGAACCCTTTCAAATGCCCCAGACAATTTGGCCCTCTCTGCTTTCCTGCGGACTCCATCCTCAAAAGCAGCTGTTTTCGCTTTCGGCAACCTCCGGAGCAAAAAAGACAAACGTCCAGCTTTTGCTGCCACAGCAAAGGTGCCAGCGGGGAAAAGTAATGCTGGTTCTCACTGCCTCCTGGAACCCTTTCAAATGCCACAGACAATTTGGCCCTCTCTGCTTTCCTGCGGACTCCATCCTCAAAAGCACCTGTTTTCGCTTTCGGCAACCTCCGGAGCAAAAAAGACAAACGTCCAGCTTTTGCTGCCACAGCAAAGGTGCCAGCGGGGAAAAGTAATGCTGGTTCTCACTGCCTCCTGGAACCCTTTCAAATGCCACAGACAATTTGGCCCTCTCTGCTTTCCTGCGGACTCCATCCTCAAAAGCACCTATTTTCGCTTTCGGCAGCCTCCGGAGCAAAAAAGACAAACGTCCAGCTTTTGCTGCCACAGCAAAGGTGCCAGCGGGGAAAAGTAATGCTGTTTCTCACTGCCTCCTGGAACCCTTTCAAATGCCCCAGACAATTTGGCCCTCTCTGCTTTCCTGCGGACTCCATCCTCAAAAGCACCTGTTTTCGCTTTCGGCAGCCTCCGGAGCAAAAAAGACAAACGTCCAGCTTTTGCTGCCACAGCAAAGGTGCCAGCGGGGAAAAGTAATGCTGGTTCTCACTGCCTCCTGGAACCTGTTCAAATGCCCCAGACAATTTGGCCCTCTCTGCTTTCCTGCGGACTCCATCCTCAAAAGCACCTGTTTTCGCTTTCGGCAGCCTCCGGAGCAAAAAAGACAAACGTCCAGCTTTTGCTGCCACAGCAAAGGTGCCAGCGGGGAAAAGTAATGCTGGTTCTCACTGCCTCCTGGAACCCTTTCAAATGCCCCAGACAATTTGGCCCTCTCTGCTTTCCTGCGGACTCCATCCTCAAAAGCACCTATTTTTGCTTTCGGCGCCCTCCGGAGCAAAAAAGACAAACGTCCAGCTTTTGCTGCCACAGCAAAGGTGCCAGCGGGGAAAAGTAATGCTGGTTCTCACTGCCTCCTGGAACCCTTTCAAATGCCCCAGACAATTAAGCCCTCTCTGCTTTCCTGCGGACTCTATCCTCAAAAGCGCCTTTTTTCACTTTCGGCGCACTCCGGTGGTAAAAAGACAAACGTCCAGCTTTTGCTGCCACAGCAAAGGTGCCAGCGGGGAAAAGTGATGCTGGTTCTCACTGCCTCCTGGAACTCTTTCAAATGCCACAGACAATTTGGCCCTCTCTGCTTTCCTGCGGACTCCATCCTCAAAAGCAGCTGTTTTCGCTTTCGGCAGCCTCCGGAGCAAAAAAGACAAACGTCCAGCCTTTGCTGCCACAACAAAGGTGCCAGCGGGGAAAAGTAATGCTGGTTCTCACTGCCTCCTGGAACCCTTTCAAATGCCCCAGACAATTTGGCCCTCTCTGCTTTCCTGCGGACTCTATCCTCAAAAGCACCTGTTTTCGCTTTCGGCAGCCTCCGGAGCAAAAAAGACAAACGTCCAGCTTTTGCTGCCACAGCAAAGGTGCCAGCGGGGAAAAGTAATGCTGGTTCTCACTACCTCCTTGAACCCTTTCAAATGCCACAGACAATTTGGCCCTCTCTGCTTTCCTGCGGACTCCATCCTCAAAAGCACCTGTTTTCGCTTTCGGCAACCTCCGGAGCAAAAAAGACAAACGTCCAGCTTTTGCTGCCACAGCAAATGTGCCAGCGGGGAAAAGTAATGCTGGTTCTCACTGCCTCCTGGAACCCTTTCAAATGCCACAGACAATTTGGCCCTCTCTGCTTTCCTGCGGACTCCATCCTCAAAAGCACCTGTTTTCGCTTTCGGCAGCCTCCGGAGCAAAAAAGACAAACGTCCAGCTTTTGCTGCCACAGCAAAGGTGCCAGAGGGGAAAAGTAATGCTGGTTCTCACTGCCTCCTGGAACCCTTTCAAATGCCCCTGACAATTTGGCCCTCTCTGCTTTCCTGCGGACTCCATCCTCAAAAGCACCTGTTTTCGCTTTCGGCAGCCTCCGGAGCAAAAAAGACAAACGTCCAGCTTTTGCTGCCACAGCAAAGGTGCCAACGGGGAAAAGTAATGCTGGTTCTCACTGCCTCCTGGAACCCTTTCAAATGCCCCAGACAATTTGGCCCTCTCTGCTTTCCTGCGGACTCCATCCTCAAAAGCACCTGTTTTCGCTTTCGGCAGCCTCCGGAGCAAAAAAGACAAACGTCCAGCTTTTGCTGCCACAGCAAAGGTGCCAGCGGGGAAAAGTAATGCTGGTTCTCACTGCCTCCTGGAACCCTTTCAAATGCCCCAGACAATTTGGCCCTCTCTGCTTTCCTGCGGACTCCATCCTCAAAAGCAGCTGTTTTCGCTTTCGGCAGCCTCCGGAGCAAAAAAGACAAACGTCCAGCTTTTGCTGCCACAGCAAAGGTGCCAGCGGGGAAAAGTAATGCTGGTTCTCACTGCCTCCTGGAACCTCTTCAAATGCCACAGACAATTTTGCCCTCTCTGCTTTCCTGCGGACTCCATCCTCAAAAGCACCTGTTTTCGCTTTCGGCAACCTCCGGAGCAAAAAAGACAAACGTCCAGCTTTTGCTGCCACAGCAAAGGTGCCAGCGGGGAAAAGTAATGCTGGTTCTCACTGCCTCCTGGAACCCTTTCAAATGCCACAGACAATTTGGCCCTCTCTGCTTTCCTGCGGACTCCATCCTCAAAAGCACCTATTTTTGCTTTCAGCGCCCTCCGGAGCAAAAAAGACAAACGTCCAGCTTTTGCTGCCACAGCAAAGGTGCCAGCAGGGAAAAGTAATGCTGGTTCTCACTGCCTCCTGGAACTCTTTCAAATGCCACAGACAATTTGGCCCTCTCTGCTTTCCTGCGGACTCCATCCTCAAAAGCACCTGTTTTCGCTTTCGGCAGCCTCCGGAGCAAAAAAGACAAACGTCCAGCTTTTGCTGCCACAGCAAAGGTGCCAGCGGGGAAAAGTAATGCTGGTTCTCACTGCCTCCTGGAACCTCTTCAAATGCCCCAGACAATTTGGCCCTCTCTGCTTTCCTGCGGACTCCATCCTCAAAAGCACCTGTTTTCGCTTTCGGCAACCTCCGGAGCAAAAAGACAAACGTCCAGCTTTTGCTGCCACAGCAAAGGTGCCAGCGGGGAAAAGTAATGCTGGTTCTCACTGCCTCCTGGAACCCTTTCAAATGCCCCAGACAATTTGGCCCTCTCTGCTTTCCTGCGGACTCCATCCTCAAAAGCACCTGTTTTCGCTTTCGGCAGCCTCCGGAGCAAAAAAGACAAACGTCCAGCTTTTGCTGCCACAGCAAAGGTGCCAGCAGGGAAAAGTAATGCTGGTTCTCACTGCCTCCTGGAACCCTTTCAAATGCCCCAGACAATTAAGCCCTCTCTGCTTTCCTGCGGACTCTATCCTCAAAAGCGCCTTTTTTCACTTTCGGCAACCTCCGGTGGTAAAAAGACAAACGTCCAGCTTTTGCTGCCACAGCAAAGGTGCCAGCGGGGAAAAGTAATGCTGGTTCTCACTGCCTCCTGGAACTCTTTCAAATGCCACAGACAATTTGGCCCTCTCTGCTTTCCTGCGGACTCCATCCTCAAAAGCACCTATTTTCGCTTTCGGCAGCCTCCGGAGCAAAAAAGACAAACGTCCAGCTTTTGCTGCCACAGCAAAGGTGCCAGCGGGGAAAAGTGATGCTGGTTCTCACTGCCTCCTGGAACCCTTTCAAATGCCACAGACAATTTGGCCCTCTCTGCTTTCCTGCGGACTCCATCCTCAAAAGCACCTGTTTTCGCTTTCGGCAGCCTCCGGAGCAAAAAAGACAAACGTCCAGCTTTTGCTGCCACAGCAAAGGTGCCAGCGGGGAAAAGTAATGCTGGTTCTCACTGCCTCCTGGAACCCTTTCAAATGCCCCAGACAATTAAGCCCTCTCTGCTTTCCTGCGGACTCTATCCTCAAAAGCGCCTTTTTTCACTTTCGGCAACCTCCGGTGGTAAAAAGACAAACGTCCAGCTTTTGCTGCCACAGCAAAGGTGCCAGCGGGGAAAAGTAATGCTGGTTCTCACTGCCTCCTGGAACTCTTTCAAATGCCACAGACAATTTGGCCCTCTCTGCTTTCCTGCGGACTCCATCCTCAAAAGCACCTATTTTCGCTTTCGGCAGCCTCCGGAGCAAAAAAGACAAACGTCCAGCTTTTGCTGCCACAGCAAAGGTGCCAGCGGGGAAAAGTGATGCTGGTTCTCACTGCCTCCTGGAACCCTTTCAAATGCCCCAGACAATTTGGCCCTCTCTGCTTTCCTGCGGACTCCATCCTCAAAAGCACCTGTTTTCGCTTTCGGCAGCCTCCGGAGCAAAAAAGACAAACGTCCAGCTTTTGCTGCCACAGCAAAGGTGCCAGCGGGGAAAAGTAATGCTGGTTCTCACTGCCTCCTGGAACCCTTTCAAATGCCCCAGACAATTAAGCCCTCTCTGCTTTCCTGCGGACTCTATCCTCAAAAGCGCCTTTCTTCACTTTCGGCGCACTCCGGTGGTAAAAAGACAAACGTCCAGCTTTTGCTGCCACAGCAAAGGTGCCAGCGGGGAAAAGTAATGCTGGTTCTCACTGCCTCCTGGAACCCTTTCAAATGCCCCAGACAATTTGGCCCTCTCTGCTTTCCTGCGGACTCCATCCTCAAAAGCACCTGTTTTCGCTTTCGGCAACCTCCGGAGCAAAAAAGACAAACGTCCAGCTTTTGCTGCCACAGCAAAGGTGCCAGCGGGGAAAAGTAATGCTGGTTCTCACTGCCTCCTGGAACCCTTTCAAATGCCACAGACAATTTGGCCCTCTCTGCTTTCCTGCGGACTCCATCCTCAAAAGCACCTGTTTTCGCTTTCGGCAGCCTCCGGAGCAAAAAAGACAAACGTCCAGCTTTTGCTGCCACAGCAAAGGTGCCAGCGGGGAAAAGTAATGCTGGTTCTCACTGCCTCCTGGAACCTCTTCAAATGCCCCAGATAATTTGGCCCTCTCTGCTTTCCTGCGGACTCCATCCTCAAAAGCGCCTTTTTTCACTTTCGGCAACCTCCGGTGGTAAAAAGACAAACGTCCAGCTTTTGCTGCCACAGCAAAGGTGCCAGCGGGGAAAAGTAATGCTGGTTCTCACTGCCTCCTGGAACTCTTTCAAATGCCACAGACAATTTGGCCCTCTCTGCTTTCCTGCGGACTCCATCCTCAAAAGCACCTATTTTCGCTTTCGGCAGCCTCCGGAGCAAAAAAGACAAACGTCCAGCTTTTGCTGCCACAGCAAAGGTGCCAGCGGGGAAAAGTGATGCTGGTTCTCACTGCCTCCTGGAACCCTTTCAAATGCCACAGACAATTTGGCCCTCTCTGCTTTCCTGCGGACTCCATCCTCAAAAGCACCTGTTTTCGCTTTCGGCAGCCTCCGGAGCAAAAAAGACAAACGTCCAGCTTTTGCTGCCACAGCAAAGGTGCCAGCGGGGAAAAGTAATGCTGGTTCTCACTGCCTCCTGGAACCCTTTCAAATGCCCCAGACAATTAAGCCCTCTCTGCTTTCCTGCGGACTCTATCCTCAAAAGCGCCTTTTTTCACTTTCGGCAACCTCCGGTGGTAAAAAGACAAACGTCCAGCTTTTGCTGCCACAGCAAAGGTGCCAGCGGGGAAAAGTAATGCTGGTTCTCACTGCCTCCTGGAACTCTTTCAAATGCCCCAGACAATTTGGCACTCTCTGCTTTCCTGCGGACTCCATCCTCAAAAGCACCTATTTTCGCTTTCGGCAGCCTCCGGAGCAAAAAAGAAAAACGTCCAGCTTTTGCTGCCACAGCAAAGGTGCCAGCGGGGAAAAGTGATGCTGGTTCTCACTGCCTCCTGGAACCCTTTCAAATGCCCCAGACAATTTGGCCCTCTCTGCTTTCCTGCGGACTCCATCCTCAAAAGCACCTGTTTTCGCTTTCGGCAGCCTCCGGAGCAAAAAAGACAAACGTCCAGCTTTTGCTGCCACAGCAAAGGTGCCAGCGGGGAAAAGTAATGCTGGTTCTCACTGCCTCCTGGAACCCTTTCAAATGCCCCAGACAATTAAGCCCTCTCTGCTTTCCTGCGGACTCTATCCTCAAAAGCGCCTTTCTTCACTTTCGGCGCACTCCGGTGGTAAAAAGACAAACGTCCAGCTTTTGCTGCCACAGCAAAGGTGCCAGCGGGGAAAAGTAATGCTGGTTCTCACTGCCTCCTGGAACCCTTTCAAATGCCCCAGACAATTTGGCCCTCTCTGCTTTCCTGCGGACTCCATCCTCAAAAGCAGCTGTTTTCGCTTTCGGCAGCGTCCGGAGCAAAAAAGACAAACGTCCAGCTTTTGCTGCCACAGCAAAGGTGCCAGCGGGGAAAAGTAATGCTGGTTCTCACTGCCTCCTGGAACCCTTTCAAATGCCACAGACAATTTGGCCCTCTCTGCTTTCCTGCGGACTCCATCCTCAAAAGCACCTGTTTTCGCTTTCGGCAGCCTCCGGAGCAAAAAAGACAAACGTCCAGCTTTTGCTGCCACAGCAAAGGTGCCAGCGGGGAAAAGTAATGCTGGTTCTCACTGCCTCCTGGAACCTCTTCAAATGCCCCAGATAATTTGGCCCTCTCTGCTTTCCTGCGGACTCCATCCTCAAAAGCACCTGTTTTCGCTTTTGGCAACCTCCGGAGCAAAAAAGACAAACGTCCAGCTTTTGCTGCCACAGCAAAGGTGCCAGCGGGGAAAAGTAATGCTGGTTCTCACTGCCTCCTGGAACCCTTTCAAATGCCACAGACAATTTGGCCCTCTCTGCTTTCCTGCGGACTCCATCCTCAAAAGCACCTATTTTCGCTTTCGGCAGCCTCCGGAGCAAAAAAGACAAACGTCCAGCTTTTGCTGCCACAGCAAAGGTGCCAGCGGGGAAAAGTAATGCTGTTTCTCACTGCCTCCTGGAACCCTTTCAAATGCCCCAGACAATTTGGCCCTCTCTGCTTTCCTGCGGACTCCATCCTCAAAAGCACCTGTTTTCGCTTTCGGCAGCCTCCGGAGCAAAAAAGACAAACGTCCAGCTTTTGCTGCCACAGCAAAGGTGCCAGCGGGGAAAAGTAATGCTGGTTCTCACTGCCTCCTGGAACCCTTTCAAATGCCACAGACAATTTGGCCCTCTCTGCTTTCCTGCGGACTCCATCCTCAAAAGCACCTGTTTTCGCTTTCGGCAGCCTCCGGAGCAAAAAAGACAAACGTCCAGATTTTGCTGCCACAGCAAAGGTGCCAGCGGGGAAAAGTAATGCTGGTTCTCACTGCCTCCTGGAACTCCTTCAAATGCACCAGACAATTTGGCTCTCTCTGCTTTCCTGCGGACTCCATCCTCAAAAGCACCTGTTTTCGCTTTCGGCAGCCTCCGGAGCAAAAAAGACAAACGTCCAGCTTTTGCTGCCACAGCAAACGTGCCAGCGGGGAAAAGTAATGCTGGTTCTCACTGCCTCCTGGAACCTCTTCAAATGCCACAGACATTTTGGCCCTCTCTGCTTTCCTGCGGACTCCATCCTCAAAAGCACCTGTTTTCGCTTTCGGCAACCTCATGAGCAAAAAAGACAAACGTCCAGCTTTTGCTGCCACAGCAAAGGTGCCAGCGGGGAAAAGTAATGCTGGTTCTCACTGCCTCCTGGAACTCTTTCAAATGCCACAGACAATTTGGCCCTCTCTGCTTTCCTGCGGACTCCATCCTCAAAAGCACCTGTTTTCGCTTTCGGCAGCCTCCGGAGCAAAAAAGACAAACGTCCAGCTTTTGCTGCCACAGCAAAGGTGCCAGCGGGGAAAAGTAATGCTGGTTCTCACTGCCTCCTGGAACCTGTTCAAATGCCCCAGACAATTTGGCCCTCTCTGCTTTCCTGCGGACTCCATCCTCAAAAGCACCTGTTTTCGCTTTCGGCAGCCTCCGGAGCAAAAAAGACAAACGTCCAGCTTTTGCTGCCACAGCAAAGGTGCCAGCGGGGAAAAGTGATGCTGGTTCTCACTGCCTCCTGGAACCCTTTCAAATGCCCCAGACAATTTGGCCCTCTCTGCTTTCCTGCGGACTCCATCCTCAAAAGCACCTGTTTTCGCTTTCGGCAGCCTCCGGAGCAAAAAAGACAAACGTCCAGCTTTTGCTGCCACAGCAAAGGTGCCAGCGGGGAAAAGTAATGCTGGTTCTCACTGCCTCCTGGAACCCTTTCAAATGCCCCAGACAATTAAGCCCTCTCTGCTTTCCTGCGGACTCTATCCTCAAAAGCGCCTTTCTTCACTTTCGGCGCACTCCGGTGGTAAAAAGACAAACGTCCAGCTTTTGCTGCCACAGCAAAGGTGCCAGCGGGGAAAAGTAATGCTGGTTCTCACTGCCTCCTGGAACCCTTTCAAATGCCCCAGACAATTTGGCCCTCTCTGCTTTCCTGCGGACTCCATCCTCAAAAGCAGCTGTTTTCGCTTTCGGCAGCCTCCGGAGCAAAAAAGACAAACGTCCAGCTTTTGCTGCCACAGCAAAGGTGCCAACGGGGAAAAGTAATGCTGGTTCTCACTGCCTCCTGGAACCCTTTCAAATGCCCCAGACAATTTGGCCCTCTCTGCTTTCCTGCGGACTCCATCCTCAAAAGCACCTTTTTTCGCTTTCGGCAACCTCCGGAGCAAAAAAGACAAACGTCCAGCTTTTGCTGCCACAGCAAAGGTGCCAGCGGGGAAAAGTAATGCTGGTTCTCACTGCCTCCTGGAACCCTTTCAAATGCCCCAGACAATTAAGCCCTCTCTGCTTTCCTGCGGACTCCATCCTCAAAAGCACCTGTTTTCGCTTTCGGCAACCTCCGGAGCAAAAAAGACAAACGTCCAGCTTTTGCTGCCACAGCAAAGGTGCCAGCGGGGAAAAGTAATGCTGGTTCTCACTGCCTCCTTGAACCCTTTCAAATGCCACAGACAATTTGGCCCTCTCTGCTTTCCTGCGGACTCCATCCTCAAAAGCACCTGTTTTCGCTTTCGGCAGCCTCCGGAGCAAAAAAGACAAACGTCCAGCTTTTGCTGCCACAGCAAAGGTGCCAGCGGGGAAAAGTAATGCTGGTTCTCACTGCCTCCTGGAACCTCTTCAAATGCCCCAGATAATTTGGCCCTCTCTGCTTTCCTGCGGACTCCATCCTCAAAAGCACCTGTTTTCGCTTTTGGCAACCTCCGGAGCAAAAAAGACAAACGTCCAGCTTTTGCTGCCACAGCAAAGGTGCCAGCGGGGAAAAGTAATGCTGGTTCTCACTGCCTCCTGGAACCCTTTCAAATGCCACAGACAATTTGGCCCTCTCTGCTTTCCTGCGGACTCCATCCTCAAAAGCACCTATTTTCGCTTTCGGCAGCCTCCGGAGCAAAAAAGACAAACGTCCAGCTTTTGCTGCCACAGCAAAGGTGCCAGCGGGGAAAAGTAATGCTGTTTCTCACTGCCTCCTGGAACCCTTTCAAATGCCCCAGACAATTTGGCCCTCTCTGCTTTCCTGCGGACTCCATCCTCAAAAGCACCTGTTTTCGCTTTCGGCAGCCTCCGGAGCAAAAAAGACAAACGTCCAGCTTTTGCTGCCACAGCAAAGGTGCCAGCGGGGAAAAGTAATGCTGGTTCTCACTGCCTCCTGGAACCTGTTCAAATGCCCCAGACAATTTGGCCCTCTCTGCTTTCCTGCGGACTCCATCCTCAAAAGCACCTGTTTTCGCTTTCGGCAGCCTCCGGAGCAAAAAAGACAAACGTCCAGCTTTTGCTGCCACAGCAAAGGTGCCAGCGGGGAAAAGTAATGCTGGTTCTCACTGCCTCCTGGAACCCTTTCAAATGCCCCAGACAATTTGGCCCTCTCTGCTTTCCTGCGGACTCCATCCTCAAAAGCACCTGTTTTCGCTTTCGGCAGCCTCCGGAGCAAAAAAGACAAACGTCCAGCTTTTGCTGCCACAGCAAAGGTGCCAGCGGGGAAAAGTAATGCTGGTTATCACTGCCTCCTGGAACCTTTTCAAATGCCACAGACATTTTGGCCCTCTCTGCTTTCCTGCGGACTCCATCCTCAAAAGCACCTGTTTTCGCTTTCGGCAACCTCATGAGCAAAAAAGACAAACGTCCAGCTTTTGCTGCCACAGCAAAGGTGCCAGCGGGGAAAAGTGATGCTGGTTCTCACTGCCTCCTGGAACTCTTTCAAATGCCACAGACAATTTGGCCCTCTCTGCTTTCCTGCGGACTCCATCCTCAAAAGCACCTGTTTTCGCTTTCGGCAGCCTCCGGAGCAAAAAAGACAAACGTCCAGCTTTTGCTGCCACAGCAAAGGTGCCAGCGGGGAAAAGTAATGCTGGTTCTCACTGCCTCCTGGAACCTTTTCAAATGCCACAGACATTTTGGCCCTCTCTGCTTTCCTGCGGACTCCATCCTCAAAAGCACCTGTTTTCGCTTTCGGCAACCTCATGAGCAAAAAAGACAAACGTCCAGCTTTTGCTGCCACAGCAAAGGTGCCAGCGGGGAAAAGTAATGCTGGTTCTCACTGCCTCCTGGAACTCTTTCAAATGCCACAGACAATTAAGCCCTCTCTGCTTTCCTGCGGACTCCATCCTCAAAAGCACCTGTTTTCGCTTTCGGCAGCCTCCGGAGCAAAAAAGACAAACGTCCAGCTTTTGCTGCCACAGCAAAGGTGCCAGCGGGGAAAAGTAATGCTGGTTCTCACTGCCTCCTGGAACCTCTTCAAATGCCCCAGATAATTTGGCCCTCTCTGCTTTCCTGCGGACTCCATCCTCAAAAGCACCTGTTTTCGCTTTTGGCAACCTCCGGAGCAAAAAAGACAAACGTCCAGCTTTTGCTGCCACAGCAAAGGTGCCAGCGGGGAAAAGTAATGCTGGTTCTCACTGCCTCCTGGAACCCTTTCAAATGCCACAGACAATTTGGGCCTCTCTGCTTTCCTGCGGACTCCATCCTCAAAAGCACCTGTTTTCGCTTTCGGCAGCCTCCGGAGCAAAAAAGACAAACGTCCAGCTTTTGCTGCCACAGCAAAGGTGCCAGCGGGGAAAAGTAATGCTGTTTCTCACTGCCTCCTGGAACCGTTTCAAATGCCCCAGACAATTTGGCCCTCTCTGCTTTCCTGCGGACTCCATCCTCAAAAGCACCTGTTTTCGCTTTCGGCAGCCTCCGGAGCAAAAAAGACAAACGTCCAGCTTTTGCTGCCACAGCAAAGGTGCCAGCGGGGAAAAGTAATGCTGGTTCTCACTGCCTCCTGGAACCTGTTCAAATGCCCCAGACAATTTGGCCCTCTCTGCTTTCCTGCGGACTCCATCCTCAAAAGCACCTGTTTTCGCTTTCGGCAGCCTCCGGAGCAAAAAAGACAAACGTCCAGCTTTTGCTGCCACAGCAAAGGTGCCAGCGGGGAAAAGTAATGCTGGTTCTCACTGCCTCCTGGAACCCTTTCAAATGCCACAGACAATTTGGCCCTCTCTGCTTTCCTGCGGACTCCATCCTCAAAAGCACCTGTTTTCGCTTTCGGCAGCCTCCGGAGCAAAAAAGACAAACGTCCAGATTTTGCTGCCACAGCAAAGGTGCCAGCGGGGAAAAGTAATGCTGGTTCTCACTGCCTCCTGGAACGCCTTCAAATGCCCCAGACAATTTGGCTCTCTCTGCTTTCCTGCGGACTCCATCCTCAAAAGCACCTGTTTTCGCTTTCGGCAGCCTCCGGAGCAAAAAAGACAAACGTCCAGCTTTTGCTGCCACAGCAAACGTGCCAGCGGGGAAAAGTAATGCTGGTTCTCACTGCCTCCTGGAACCCTTTCAAATGCCCCAGACAATTTGGCCCTCTCTGCTTTCCTGCGGACTCCATCCTCAAAAGCACCTGTTTTCGCTTTCGGCATTCTCCGGATCAAAAAAGACAAACGTCCAGATTTTGCTGCCACAGCAAAGGTGCCAGCGGGGAAAAGTAATGCTGGTTCTCACTGCCTCCTGGAACTCCTTCAAATGCCCCAGACAATTTGGCTCTCTCTGCTTTCCTGCGGACTCCATCCTCAAAAGCACCTGTTTTCGCTTTCGGCAGCCTCCGGAGCAAAAAAGACAAACGTCCAGCTTTTGCTGCCACAGCAAACGTACCAGCAAGGAAAAGTAATGCTGGTTATCACTGCCTCCTGGAACCTCTTCAAATGTCACAGACATTTTGGCCCTCTCTGCTTTCCTGCGGACTCCATCCTCAAAAGCACCTGTTTTCGCTTTCGGCAACCTCATGAGCAAAAAAGACAAACGTCCAGCTTTTGCTGCCACAGCAAAGGTGCCAGCGGGGAAAAGTAATGCTGGTTCTCACTGCCTCCTGGAACTCTTTCAAATGCCACAGACAATTTGGCCCTCTCTGCTTTCCTGTGGACTCCATCCTCAAAAGCACCTGTTTTCGCTTTCGGCAGCCTCCGGAGCAAAAAAGACAAACGTCCAGCTTTTGCTGCCACAACAAAGGTGCCAGCGGGGAAAAGTAATGCTGGTTCTCACTGCCTCCTGGAACCCTTTCAAATGCCCCAGACAATTTGGCCCTCTCTGCTTTCCTGCGGACTCCATCCTCAAAAGCACCTGTTTTCGCTTTCGGCAACCTCCGGAGCAAAAAAGACAAACGTCCAGCTTTTGCTGCCACAGCAAAGGTGCCAGCGGGGAAAAGTAATGCTGGTTCTCACTGCCTCCTGGAACCCTTTCAAATGCCACAGACAATTTGGCCCTCTCTGCTTTCCTGCGGACTCCATCCTCAAAAGCACCTGTTTTTGCTTTCGGCAGCCTCCGGAGCAAAAAAGACAAACGTCCTGCTTTTGCTGCCACAGCAAAGGTGCCAGCGGGGAAAAGTAATGCTGGTTCTCACTGCCTCCTGGAACCTCTTCAAATGCCCCAGACAATTTGGCCCTCTCTGCTTTCCTGCGGACTCCATCCTCAAAAGCACCTGTTTTCGCTTTTGGCAACCTCCAGAGCAAAAAAGACAAACGTCCAGCTTTTGCTGCCACAGCAAAGGTGCCAGCGGGGAAAAGTAATGCTGGTTCTCACTGCCTCCTGGAACCCTTTCAAATGCCACAGACAATTTGGCCCTCTCTGCTTTCCTGCGGACTCCATCCTCAAAAGCACCTGTTTTCGCTTTCGGCAGCCTCCGGAGCAAAAAAGACAAACGTCCAGCTTTTGCTGCCACAGCAAAGGTGCCAGCGGGGAAAAGTAATGCTGGTTCTCACTGCCTCCTGGAACCCTTTCAAATGCCACAGACAATTTGGCCCTCTCTGCTTTCCTGCGGACTCCATCCTCAAAAGCACCTGTTTTCGCTTTCGGCAGCCTCCGGAGCAAAAAAGACAAACGTCCAGCTTTTGCTGCCACAGCAAAGGTGCCAGCGGGGAAAAGTAATGCTGGTTCTCACTGCCTCCTGGAACTCTTTCAAATGCCCCAGACAATTTGGCCCTCTCTGCTTTCCTGCGGACTCCATCCTCAAAAGCACCTGTTTTCGCTTTCGGCAGCCTCCGGAGCAAAAAAGACAAACGTCCAGCTTTTGCTGCCACAGCAAAGGTGCCAGCGGGGAAAAGTAATGCTGGTTCTCACTGCCTCCTGGAACCCTTTCAAATGCCCCAGACAATTTGGCCCTCTCTGCTTTCCTGCGGACTCCATCCTCAAAAGCACCTGTTTTCGCTTTCGGCAGCCTCCGGAGCAAAAAAGACAAACGTCCAGCTTTTGCTGCCACAGCAAAGGTGCCAGCGGGGAAAAGTAATGCTGGTTCTCACTGCCTCCTGGAACCCTTTCAAATGCCCCAGACAATTAAGCCCTCTCTGCTTTCCTGCGGACTCTATCCTCAAAAGCGCCTTTTTTCACTTTCGGCGCACTCCGGTGGTAAAAAGACAAACGTCCAGCTTTTGCTGCCACAGCAAAGGTGCCAGCGGGGAAAAGTGATGCTGGTTCTCACTGCCTCCTGGAACTCTTTCAAATGCCACAGACAATTTGGCCCTCTCTGCTTTCCTGCGGACTCCATCCTCAAAAGCACCTGTTTTCGCTTTCGGCAGCCTCCGGAGCAAAAAAGACAAACGTCCAGCCTTTGCTGCCACAACAAAGGTGCCAGCGGGGAAAAGTAATGCTGGTTCTCACTGCCTCCTGGAACCCTTTCAAATGCCCCAGACAATTTGGCCCTCTCTGCTTTCCTGCGGACTCTATCCTCAAAAGCACCTGTTTTCGCTTTCGGCAGCCTCCGGAGCAAAAAAGACAAACGTCCAGCTTTTGCTGCCACAGCAAAGGTGCCAGCGGGGAAAAGTAATGCTGGTTCTCACTACCTCCTTGAACCCTTTCAAATGCCACAGACAATTTGGCCCTCTCTGCTTTCCTGCGGACTCCATCCTCAAAAGCACCTGTTTTCGCTTTCGGCAACCTCCGGAGCAAAAAAGACAAACGTCCAGCTTTTGCTGCCACAGCAAACGTGCCAGCGGGGAAAAGTAATGCTGGTTATCACTGCCTCCTGGAACCTCTTCAAATGCCACAGACATTTTGGCCCTCTCTGCTTTCCTGCGGACTCCATCCTCAAAAGCACCTGTTTTCGCTTTCGGCAACCTCCGGAGCAAAAAAGACAAACGTCCAGCTTTTGCTGCCACAGCAAAGGTGCCAGCGGGGAAAAGTAATGCTGGTTCTCACTGCCTCCTGGAACTCTTTCAAATGCCACAGACAATTTGGCCCTCTCTGCTTTCCTGCGGACTCCATCCTCAAAAGCACCTGTTTTCGCTTTCGGCAGCCTCCGGAGCAAAAAAGACAAACGTCCAGCTTTTGCTGCCACAGCAAAGGTGCCAGCGGGGAAAAGTAATGCTGTTTCTCACTGCCTCCTGGAACCCTTTCAAATGCCCCAGACAATTTGGCCCTCTCTGCTTTCCTGCGGACTCCATCCTCAAAAGCACCTGTTTTCGCTTTCGGCAGCCTCCGGAGCAAAAAAGACAAACGTCCAGCTTTTGCTGCCACAGCAAAGGTGCCAGCGGGGAAAAGTAATGCTGGTTCTCACTGCCTCCTGGAACCTGTTCAAATGCCCCAGACAATTTGGCCCTCTCTGCTTTCCTGCGGACTCCATCCTCAAAAGCACCTGTTTTCGCTTTCGGCAGCCTCCGGAGCAAAAAAGACAAACGTCCAGCTTTTGCTGCCACAGCAAAGGTGCCAGCGGGGAAAAGTAATGCTGGTTCTCACTGCCTCCTGGAACCCTTTCAAATGCCCCAGACAATTTGGCCCTCTCTGCTTTCCTGCGGACTCCATCCTCAAAAGCACCTGTTTTCGCTTTCGGCAGCCTCCGGAGCAAAAAAGACAAACGTCCAGCTTTTGCTGCCACAGCAAAGGTGCCAGCGGGGAAAAGTAATGCTGGTTCTCACTGCCTCCTGGAACTCCTTCAAATGCTTCAGACAATTTGGCCCTCTCTGCTTTCCTGCGGACTCCATCCTCAAAAGCACCTGTTTTCGCTTTCGGCAGCCTCCGGAGCAAAAAAGACAAACGTCCAGCTTTTGCTGCCACAGCAAAGGTGCCAGCGGGGAAAAGTAATGCTGGTTCTCACTGCCTCCTGGAACCTCTTCAAATGCCCCAGACAATTTGGCCCTCTCTGCTTTCCTGCGGACTCCATCCTCAAAAACACCTGTTTTCGCTTTCGGCAACCTCCGGAGCAAAAAAGACAAACGTCCAGCTTTTGCTGCCACAGCAAAGGTGCCAGCGGGGAAAAGTAATGCTGGTTCTCACTGCCTCCTGGAACCCTTTCAAATGCCACAGACAATTTGGCCCTCTCTGCTTTCCTGCGGACTCCATCCTCAAAAGCACCTATTTTTGCTTTCGGCGCCCTCCGGAGCAAAAAAGACAAACGTCCAGCTTTTGCTGCCACAGCAAAGGTGCCAGCGGGGAAAAGTAATGCTGGTTCTCACTGCCTCCTGGAACTCTTTCAAATGCCCCAGACAATTTGGCCCTCTCTGCTTTCCTGCGGACTCCATCCTCAAAAGCACCTGTTTTCGCTTTCGGCAGCCTCCGGAGCAAAAAAGACAAACGTCCAGCTTTTGCTGCCACAGCAAAGGTGCCAGCGGGGAAAAGTAATGCTGGTTCTCACTGCCTCCTGGAACCTCTTCAAATGCCCCAGACAATTTGGCCCTCTCTGCTTTCCTGCGGACTCCATCCTCAAAAGCACCTGTTTTCGCTTTCGGCAGCCTCCGGAGCAAAAAAGACAAACGTCCAGCCTTTGCTGCCACAACAAAGGTGCCAGCGGGGAAAAGTAATGCTGGTTCTCACTGCCTCCTGGAACCCTTTCAAATGCCCCAGACAATTTGGCCCTCTCTGCTTTCCTGCGGACTCTATCCTCAAAAGCACCTGTTTTCGCTTTCGGCAGCCTCCGGAGCAAAAAAGACAAACGTCCAGCTTTTGCTGCCACAGCAAAGGTGCCAGCGGGGAAAAGTAATGCTGGTTCTCACTACCTCCTTGAACCCTTTCAAATGCCACAGACAATTTGGCCCTCTCTGCTTTCCTGCGGACTCCATCCTCAAAAGCACCTGTTTTCGCTTTCGGCAACCTCCGGAGCAAAAAAGACAAACGTCCAGCTTTTGCTGCCACAGCAAACGTGCCAGCGGGGAAAAGTAATGCTGGTTCTCACTGCCTCCTGGAACCTCTTCAAATGCCACAGACATTTTGGCCCTCTCTGCTTTCCTGCGGACCTCCATCCTCAAAAGCACCTGTTTTCGCTTTCGGCAACCTCCGGAGCAAAAAAGACAAACGTCCAGCTTTTGCTGCCACAGCAAAGGTGCCAGCGGGGAAAAGTAATGCTGGTTCTCACTGCCTCCTGGAACCCTTTCAAATGCCCCAGACAATTTGGCCCTCTCTGCTTTCCTGCGGACTCCATCCTCAAAAGCACCTGTTTTCGCTTTCGGCAGCCTCCGGAGCAAAAAAGACAAACGTCCAGCTTTTGCTGCCACAGCAAAGGTGCCAGCGGGGAAAAGTAATGCTGGTTCTCACTGCCTCCTGGAACTCCTTCAAATGCCCCAGACAATTTGGCCCTCTCTGCTTTCCTGCGGACTCCATCCTCAAAAGCACCTGTTTTCGCTTTCGGCAGCCTCCGGAGCAAAAAAGACAAACGTCCAGCTTTTGCTGCCACAGCAAAGGTGCCAGCGGGGAAAAGTAATGCTGGTTCTCACTGCCTCCTGGAACCTCTTCAAATGCCCCAGACAATTTGGCCCTCTCTGCTTTCCTGCGGACTCCATCCTCAAAAACACCTGTTTTCGCTTTCGGCAACCTCCGGAGCAAAAAAGACAAACGTCCAGCTTTTGCTGCCACAGCAAAGGTGCCAGCGGGGAAAAGTAATGCTGGTTCTCACTGCCTCCTGGAACCCTTTCAAATGCCCCAGACAATTTGGCCCTCTCTGCTTTCCTGCGGACTCCATCCTCAAAAGCACCTATTTTTGCTTTCGGCGCCCTCCGGAGCAAAAAAGACAAACGTCCAGCTTTTGCTGCCACAGCAAAGGTGCCAGCGGGGAAAAGTAATGCTGGTTCTCACTGCCTCCTGGAACTCTTTCAAATGCCCCAGACAATTTGGCCCTCTCTGCTTTCCTGCGGACTCCATCCTCAAAAGCACCTGTTTTCGCTTTCGGCAGCCTCCGGAGCAAAAAAGACAAACGTCCAGCTTTTGCTGCCACAGCAAAGGTGCCAGCGGGGAAAAGTAATGCTGGTTCTCACTGCCTCCTGGAACCTCTTCAAATGCCCCAGACAATTTGGCCCTCTCTGCTTTCCTGCGGACTCCATCCTCAAAAGCACCTGTTTTCGCTTTCGGCAGCCTCCGGAGCAAAAAAGACAAACGTCCAGCCTTTGCTGCCACAACAAAGGTGCCAGCGGGGAAAAGTAATGCTGGTTCTCACTGCCTCCTGGAACCCTTTCAAATGCCCCAGACAATTTGGCCCTCTCTGCTTTCCTGCGGACTCTATCCTCAAAAGCACCTGTTTTCGCTTTCGGCAGCCTCCGGAGCAAAAAAGACAAACGTCCAGCTTTTGCTGCCACAGCAAAGGTGCCAGCGGGGAAAAGTAATGCTGGTTCTCACTACCTCCTTGAACCCTTTCAAATGCCACAGACAATTTGGCCCTCTCTGCTTTCCTGCGGACTCCATCCTCAAAAGCACCTGTTTTCGCTTTCGGCAACCTCCGGAGCAAAAAAGACAAACGTCCAGCTTTTGCTGCCACAGCAAACGTGCCAGCGGGGAAAAGTAATGCTGGTTATCACTGCCTCCTGGAACCTCTTCAAATGCCACAGACATTTTGGCCCTCTCTGCTTTCCTGCGGACTCCATCCTCAAAAGCACCTGTTTTCGCTTTCGGCAACCTCCGGAGCAAAAAAGACAAACGTCCAGCTTTTGCTGCCACAGCAAAGGTGCCAGCGGGGAAAAGTAATGCTGGTTCTCACTGCCTCCTGGAACTCTTTCAAATGCCACAGACAATTTGGCCCTCTCTGCTTTCCTGCGGACTCCATCCTCAAAAGCACCTGTTTTCGCTTTAGGCAGCCTCCGGAGCAAAAAAGACAAACGTCCAGCTTTTGCTGCCACAGCAAAGGTGCCAGCGGGGAAAAGTAATGCTGTTTCTCACTGCCTCCTGGAACCCTTTCAAATGCCCCAGACAATTTGGCCCTCTCTGCTTTCCTGCGGACTCCATCCTCAAAAGCACCTGTTTTCGCTTTCGGCAGCCTCCGGAGCAAAAAAGACAAACGTCCAGCTTTTGCTGCCACAGCAAAGGTGCCAGCGGGGAAAAGTAATGCTGGTTCTCACTGCCTCCTGGAACCTCTTCAAATGCCCCAGACAATTTGGCCCTCTCTGCTTTCCTGCGGACTCCATCCTCAAAAGCACCTGTTTTCGCTTTCGGCAGCCTCCGGAGCAAAAAAGACAAACGTCCAGCTTTTGCTGCCACAGCAAAGGTGCCAGCGGGGAAAAGTAATGCTGGTTCTCACTGCCTCCTGGAACCCTTTCAAATGCCCCAGACAATTTGGCCCTCTCTGCTTTCCTGCGGACTCCATCCTCAAAAGCACCTGTTTTCGCTTTCGGCAGCCTCCGGAGCAAAAAAGACAAACGTCCAGCTTTTGCTGCCACAGCAAAGGTGCCAGCGGGGAAAAGTAATGCTGGTTCTCACTGCCTCCTGGAACTCCTTCAAATGCCCCAGACAATTTGGCCCTCTCTGCTTTCCTGCGGACTCCATCCTCAAAAGCACCTGTTTTCGCTTTCGGCAGCCTCCGGAGCAAAAAAGACAAACGTCCAGCTTTTGCTGCCACAGCAAAGGTGCCAGCGGGGAAAAGTAATGCTGGTTCTCACTGCCTCCTGGAACCTCTTCAAATGCCCCAGACAATTTGGCCCTCTCTGCTTTCCTGCGGACTCCATCCTCAAAAACACCTGTTTTCGCTTTCGGCAACCTCCGGAGCAAAAAAGACAAACGTCCAGCTTTTGCTGCCACAGCAAAGGTGCCAGCGGGGAAAAGTAATGCTGGTTCTCACTGCCTCCTGGAACCCTTTCAAATGCCACAGACAATTTGGCCCTCTCTGCTTTCCTGCGGACTCCATCCTCAAAAGCACCTATTTTTGCTTTCGGCGCCCTCCGGAGCAAAAAAGACAAACGTCCAGCTTTTGCTGCCACAGCAAAGGTGCCAGCGGGGAAAAGTAATGCTGGTTCTCACTGCCTCCTGGAACTCTTTCAAATGCCCCAGACAATTTGGCCCTCTCTGCTTTCCTGCGGACTCCATCCTCAAAAGCACCTGTTTTCGCTTTCGGCAGCCTCCGGAGCAAAAAAGACAAACGTCCAGCTTTTGCTGCCACAGCAAAGGTGCCAGCGGGGAAAAGTAATGCTGGTTCTCACTGCCTCCTGGAACCTCTTCAAATGCCCCAGACAATTTGGCCCTCTCTGCTTTCCTGCGGACTCCATCCTCAAAAGCACCTGTTTTCGCTTTTGGCAACCTCCGGAGCAAAAAGACAAACGTCCAGCTTTTGCTGCCACAGCAAAGGTGCCAGCGGGGAAAAGTAATGCTGGTTCTCACTGCCTCCTGGAACCCTTTCAAATGCCCCAGACAATTTGGCCCTCTCTGCTTTCCTGCGGACTCCATCCTCAAAAGCACCTGTTTTCGCTTTCGGCAGCCTCCGGAGCAAAAAAGACAAACGTCCAGCTTTTGCTGCCACAGCAAAGGTGCCAGCGGGGAAAAGTAATGCTGGTTCTCACTGCCTCCTGGAACCCTTTCAAATGCCCCAGACAATTAAGCCCTCTCTGCTTTCCTGCGGACTCTATCCTCAAAAGCGCCTTTTTTCACTTTCGGCGCACTCCGGTGGTAAAAAGACAAACGTCCAGCTTTTGCTGCCACAGCAAAGGTGCCAGCGGGGAAAAGTGATGCTGGTTCTCACTGCCTCCTGGAACTCTTTCAAATGCCACAGACAATTTGGCCCTCTCTGCTTTCCTGCGGACTCCATCCTCAAAAGCACCTGTTTTCGCTTTCGGCAGCCTCCGGAGCAAAAAAGACAAACGTCCAGCTTTTGCTGCCACAGCAAAGGTGCCAGCGGGGAAAAGTAATGCTGGTTCTCACTACCTCCTTGAACCCTTTCAAATGCCACAGACAATTTGGCCCTCTCTGCTTTCCTGCGGACTCCATCCTCAAAAGCACCTGTTTTCGCTTTCGGCAACCTCCGGAGCAAAAAAGACAAACGTCCAGCTTTTGCTGCCACAGCAAAGGTGCCAGCGGGGAAAAGTAATGCTGGTTCTCACTGCCTCCTGGAACCCTTTCAAATGCCACAGACAATTTGGCCCTCTCTGCTTTCCTGCGGATTCCATCCTCAAAAGCACCTGTTTTCGCTTTCGGCAGCCTCCGGAGCAAAAAAGACAAACGTCCAGCTTTTGCTGCCACAGCAAAGGTGCCAGAGGGGAAAAGTAATGCTGGTTCTCACTGCCTCCTGGAACCCTTTCAAATGCCCCAGACAATTTGGCCCTCTCTGCTTTCCTGCAGACTCCATCCTCAAAAGCACCTGTTTTCGCTTTCGGCAGCCTCCGGAGCAAAAAAGACAAACGTCCAGCTTTTGCTGCCACAGCAAAGGTGCCAACGGGGAAAAGTAATGCTGGTTCTCACTGCCTCCTGGAACCCTTTCAAATGCCACAGACAATTTGGCCCTCTCTGCTTTCCTGCGGACTCCATCCTCAAAAGCACCTGTTTTCGCTTTCGGCAGCCTCCGGAGCAAAAAAGACAAACGTCCAGCTTTTGCTGCCACAGCAAAGGTGCCAGCGGGGAAAAGTAATGCTGGTTCTCACTGCCTCCTGGAACCCTTTCAAATGCCACAGACAATTTGGCCCTCTCTGCTTTCCTGCGGACTCCATCCTCAAAAGCACCTGTTTTCGCTTTCGGCAGCCTCCGGAGCAAAAAAGACAAACGTCCAGCTTTTGCTGCCACAGCAAAGGTGCCAGCGGGGAAAAGTAATGCTGGTTCTCACTGCCTCCTGGAACCTCTTCAAATGCCCCAGACAATTTGGCCCTCTCTGCTTTCCTGCGGACTCCATCCTCAAAAGCACCTGTTTTCGCTTTTGGCAACCTCCGGAGCAAAAAGACAAACGTCCAGCTTTTGCTGCCACAGCAAAGGTGCCAGCGGGGAAAAGTAATGCTGGTTCTCACTGCCTCCTGGAACCCTTTCAAATGCCCCAGACAATTAAGCCCTCTCTGCTTTCCTGCGGACTCTATCCTCAAAAGCGCCTTTTTTCACTTTCGGCGCACTCCGGTGGTAAAAAGACAAACGTCCAGCTTTTGCTGCCACAGCAAAGGTGCCAGCGGGGAAAAGTGATGCTGGTTCTCACTGCCTCCTGGAACTCTTTCAAATGCCGCAGACAATTTGGCCCTCTCTGCTTTCCTGCGGACTCCATCCTCAAAAGCACCTGTTTTCGCTTTCGGCAACCTCCGGAGCAAAAAAGACAAACGTCCAGCTTTTGCTGCCACAGCAAAGGTGCCAGCGGGGAAAAGTAATGCTGGTTCTCACTGCCTCCTGGAACCCTTTCAAATGCCACAGACAATTTGGCCCTCTCTGCTTTCCTGCGGACTCCATCCTCAAAAGCACCTGTTTTCGCTTTCGGCAGCCTCCGGAGCAAAAAAGACAAACGTCCAGCTTTTGCTGCCACAGCAAAGGTGCCAGAGGGGAAAAGTAATGCTGGTTCTCACTGCCTCCTGGAACCCTTTCAAATGCCCCTGACAATTTGGCCCTCTCTGCTTTCCTGCGGACTCCATCCTCAAAAGCACCTGTTTTCGCTTTCGGCAGCCTCCGGAGCAAAAAAGACAAACGTCCAGCTTTTGCTGCCACAGCAAAGGTGCCAACGGGGAAAAGTAATGCTGGTTCTCACTGCCTCCTGGAACCCTTTCAAATGCCACAGACAATTTGGCCCTCTCTGCTTTCCTGCGGACTCCATCCTCAAAAGCACCTGTTTTCGCTTTCGGCAGCCTCCGGAGCAAAAAAGACAAACGTCCAGCTTTTGCTGCCACAGCAAAGGTGCCAGCGGGGAAAAGTAATGCTGGTTCTCACTGCCTCCTGGAACCCTTTCAAATGCCACAGACAATTTGGCCCTCTCTGCTTTCCTGCGGACTCCATCCTCAAAAGCACCTGTTTTCGCTTTCGGCAGCCTCCGGAGCAAAAAAGACAAACGTCCAGCTTTTGCTGCCACAGCAAAGGTGCCAGCGGGGAAAAGTAATGCTGGTTCTCACTGCCTCCTGGAACCTCTTCAAATGCCCCAGACAATTTGGCCCTCTCTGCTTTCCTGCGGACTCCATCCTCAAAAGCACCTGTTTTCGCTTTTGGCAACCTCCGGAGCAAAAAGACAAACGTCCAGCTTTTGCTGCCACAGCAAAGGTGCCAGCGGGGAAAAGTAATGCTGGTTCTCACTGCCTCCTGGAACCCTTTCAAATGCCACAGACAATTTGGCCCTCTCTGCTTTCCTGCGGACTCCATCCTCAAAAGCACCTGTTTTCGCTTTCGGCAGCCTCCGGAGCAAAAAAGACAAACGTCCAGCTTTTGCTGCCACAGCAAAGGTGCCAGCGGGGAAAAGTAATGCTGGTTCTCACTACCTCCTTGAACCCTTTCAAATGCCACAGACAATTTGGCCCTCTCTGCTTTCCTGCGGACTCCATCCTCAAAAGCACCTGTTTTCGCTTTCGGCAACCTCCGGAGCAAAAAAGACAAACGTCCAGCTTTTGCTGCCACAGCAAAGGTGCCAGCGGGGAAAAGTAATGCTGGTTCTCACTGCCTCCTGGAACCCTTTCAAATGCCACAGACAATTTGGCCCTCTCTGCTTTCCTGCGGATTCCATCCTCAAAAGCACCTGTTTTCGCTTTCGGCAGCCTCCGGAGCAAAAAAGACAAACGTCCAGCTTTTGCTGCCACAGCAAAGGTGCCAGAGGGGAAAAGTAATGCTGGTTCTCACTGCCTCCTGGAACCCTTTCAAATGCCCCAGACAATTTGGCCCTCTCTGCTTTCCTGCAGACTCCATCCTCAAAAGCACCTGTTTTCGCTTTCGGCAGCCTCCGGAGCAAAAAAGACAAACGTCCAGCTTTTGCTGCCACAGCAAAGGTGCCAACGGGGAAAAGTAATGCTGGTTCTCACTGCCTCCTGGAACCCTTTCAAATGCCACAGACAATTTGGCCCTCTCTGCTTTCCTGCGGACTCCATCCTCAAAAGCACCTGTTTTCGCTTTCGGCAGCCTCCGGAGCAAAAAAGACAAACGTCCAGCTTTTGCTGCCACAGCAAAGGTGCCAGCGGGGAAAAGTAATGCTGGTTCTCACTGCCTCCTGGAACCCTTTCAAATGCCACAGACAATTTGGCCCTCTCTGCTTTCCTGCGGACTCCATCCTCAAAAGCACCTGTTTTCGCTTTCGGCAGCCTCCGGAGCAAAAAAGACAAACGTCCAGCTTTTGCTGCCACAGCAAAGGTGCCAGCGGGGAAAAGTAATGCTGGTTCTCACTGCCTCCTGGAACCTCTTCAAATGCCCCAGACAATTTGGCCCTCTCTGCTTTCCTGCGGACTCCATCCTCAAAAGCACCTGTTTTCGCTTTTGGCAACCTCCGGAGCAAAAAGACAAACGTCCAGCTTTTGCTGCCACAGCAAAGGTGCCAGCGGGGAAAAGTAATGCTGGTTCTCACTGCCTCCTGGAACCCTTTCAAATGCCCCAGACAATTAAGCCCTCTCTGCTTTCCTGCGGACTCTATCCTCAAAAGCGCCTTTTTTCACTTTCGGCGCACTCCGGTGGTAAAAAGACAAACGTCCAGCTTTTGCTGCCACAGCAAAGGTGCCAGCGGGGAAAAGTGATGCTGGTTCTCACTGCCTCCTGGAACTCTTTCAAATGCCGCAGACAATTTGGCCCTCTCTGCTTTCCTGCGGACTCCATCCTCAAAAGCACCTGTTTTCGCTTTCGGCAACCTCCGGAGCAAAAAAGACAAACGTCCAGCTTTTGCTGCCACAGCAAAGGTGCCAGCGGGGAAAAGTAATGCTGGTTCTCACTGCCTCCTGGAACCCTTTCAAATGCCACAGACAATTTGGCCCTCTCTGCTTTCCTGCGGACTCCATCCTCAAAAGCACCTGTTTTCGCTTTCGGCAGCCTCCGGAGCAAAAAAGACAAACGTCCAGCTTTTGCTGCCACAGCAAAGGTGCCAGAGGGGAAAAGTAATGCTGGTTCTCACTGCCTCCTGGAACCCTTTCAAATGCCCCTGACAATTTGGCCCTCTCTGCTTTCCTGCGGACTCCATCCTCAAAAGCACCTGTTTTCGCTTTCGGCAGCCTCCGGAGCAAAAAAGACAAACGTCCAGCTTTTGCTGCCACAGCAAAGGTGCCAACGGGGAAAAGTAATGCTGGTTCTCACTGCCTCCTGGAACCCTTTCAAATGCCACAGACAATTTGGCCCTCTCTGCTTTCCTGCGGACTCCATCCTCAAAAGCACCTGTTTTCGCTTTCGGCAGCCTCCGGAGCAAAAAAGACAAACGTCCAGCTTTTGCTGCCACAGCAAAGGTGCCAGCGGGGAAAAGTAATGCTGGTTCTCACTGCCTCCTGGAACCCTTTCAAATGCCACAGACAATTTGGCCCTCTCTGCTTTCCTGCGGACTCCATCCTCAAAAGCACCTGTTTTCGCTTTCGGCAGCCTCCGGAGCAAAAAAGACAAACGTCCAGCTTTTGCTGCCACAGCAAAGGTGCCAGCGGGGAAAAGTAATGCTGGTTCTCACTGCCTCCTGGAACCTCTTCAAATGCCCCAGACAATTTGGCCCTCTCTGCTTTCCTGCGGACTCCATCCTCAAAAGCACCTGTTTTCGCTTTTGGCAACCTCCGGAGCAAAAAGACAAACGTCCAGCTTTTGCTGCCACAGCAAAGGTGCCAGCGGGGAAAAGTAATGCTGGTTCTCACTGCCTCCTGGAACCCTTTCAAATGCCCCAGACAATTTGGCCCTCTCTGCTTTCCTGCGGACTCCATCCTCAAAAGCACCTGTTTTCGCTTTCGGCAGCCTCCGGAGCAAAAAAGACAAACGTCCAGCTTTTGCTGCCACAGCAAAGGTGCCAACGGGGAAAAGTAATGCTGGTTCTCACTGCCTCCTGGAACCCTTTCAAATGCCACAGACAATTTGGCCCTCTCTGCTTTCCTGCGGACTCCATCCTCAAAAGCACCTGTTTTCGCTTTCGGCAGCCTCCGGAGCAAAAAAGACAAACGTCCAGCTTTTGCTGCCACAGCAAAGGTGCCAGCGGGGAAAAGTAATGCTGGTTCTCACTGCCTCCTGGAACCCTTTCAAATGCCACAGACAATTTGGCCCTCTCTGCTTTCCTGCGGACTCCATCCTCAAAAGCACCTGTTTTCGCTTTCGGCAGCCTCCAGAGCAAAAAAGACAAACGTCCAGCTTTTGCTGCCACAGCAAAGGTGCCAGCGGGGAAAAGTAATGCTGGTTCTCACTGCCTCCTGGAACCTCTTCAAATGCCCCAGACAATTTGGCCCTCTCTGCTTTCCTGCGGACTCCATCCTCAAAAGCACCTGTTTTCGCTTTTGGCAACCTCCAGAGCAAAAAAGACAAACGTCCAGCTTTTGCTGCCACAGCAAAGGTGCCAGAGGGGAAAAGTAATGCTGGTTCTCACTGCCTCCTGGAACCCTTTCAAATGCCACAGACAATTTGGCCCTCTCTGCTTTCCTGCGGACTCCATCCTCAAAAGCACCTGTTTTCGCTTTCGGCAGCCTCCGGAGCAAAAAAGACAAACGTCCAGCTTTTGCTGCCACAGCAAAGGTGCCAGCGGGGAAAAGTAATGCTGGTTCTCACTGCCTCCTGGAACCCTTTCAAATGCCACAGACAATTTGGCCCTCTCTGCTTTCCTGCGGACTCCATCCTCAAAAGCACCTGTTTTCGCTTTCGGCAGCCTCCGGAGCAAAAAAGACAAACGTCCAGCTTTTGCTGCCACAGCAAAGGTGCCAGCGGGGAAAAGTAATGCTGGTTCTCACTGCCTCCTGGAACCTCTTCAAATGCCCCAGACAATTTGGCCCTCTCTGCTTTCCTGCGGACTCCATCCTCAAAAGCACCTGTTTTCGCTTTTGGCAACCTCCGGAGCAAAAAGACAAACGTCCAGCTTTTGCTGCCACAGCAAAGGTGCCAGCGGGGAAAAGTAATGCTGGTTCTCACTGCCTCCTGGAACCCTTTCAAATGCCACAGACAATTTGGCCCTCTCTGCTTTCCTGCGGACTCCATCCTCAAAAGCACCTGTTTTCGCTTTCGGCAGCCTCCGGAGCAAAAAAGACAAACGTCCAGCTTTTGCTGCCACAGCAAAGGTGCCAGCGGGGAAAAGTAATGCTGGTTCTCACTGCCTCCTGGAACCCTTTCAAATGCCCCAGACAATTAAGCCCTCTCTGCTTTCCTGCGGACTCCATCCTCAAAAGCACCTGTTTTCGCTTTCGGCAGCCTCCGGAGCAAAAAAGACAAACGTCCAGCTTTTGCTGCCACAGCAAAGGTGCCAGCGGGGAAAAGTAATGCTGGTTCTCACTGCCTCCTGGAACTCTTTCAAATGCCACAGACAATTTGGCCCTCTCTGCTTTCCTGCGGACTCCATCCTCAAAAGCACCTATTTTCGCTTTCGGCAGCCTCCGGAGCAAAAAAGACAAACGTCCAGCTTTTGCTGCCACAGCAAACGTGCCAACGGGGAAAAGTAATGCTGGTTCTCACTGCCTCCTGGAACCCTTTCAAATGCCACAGACAATTTGGCCCTCTCTGCTTTCCTGCGGACTCCATCCTCAAAAGCACCTGTTTTCGCTTTCGGCAGCCTCCGGAGCAAAAAAGACAAACGTCCAGCTTTTGCTGCCACAGCAAAGGTGCCAGCGGGGAAAAGTAATGCTGGTTCTCACTGCCTCCTGGAACCCTTTCAAATGCCACAGACAATTTGGCCCTCTCTGCTTTCCTGCGGACTCTATCCTCAAAAGCACCTGTTTTCGCTTTCGGCAGCCTCCAGAGCAAAAAAGACAAACGTCCAGCTTTTGCTGCCACAGCAAAGGTGCCAGCGGGGAAAAGTAATGCTGGTTCTCACTGCCTCCTGGAACCTCTTCAAATGCCACAGACAATTTGGCCCTCTCTGCTTTCCTGCGGACTCCATCCTCAAAAGCACCTGTTTTCGCTTTTGGCAACCTCCAGAGCAAAAAAGACAAACGTCCAGCTTTTGCTGCCACAGCAAAGGTGCCAGCGGGGAAAAGTAATGCTGGTTCTCACTGCCTCCTGGAACCCTTTCAAATGCCACAGACAATTTGGCCCTCTCTGCTTTCCTGCGGACTCCATCCTCAAAAGCACCTGTTTTCGCTTTCGGCAGCCTCCGGAGCAAAAAAGACAAACGTCCAGCTTTTGCTGCCACAGCAAAGGTGCCAGCGGGGAAAAGTAATGCTGGTTCTCACTGCCTCCTGGAACCCTTTCAAATGCCACAGACAATTTGGCCCTCTCTGCTTTCCTGCGGACTCCATCCTCAAAAGCACCTGTTTTCGCTTTCGGCAGCCTCCGGAGCAAAAAAGACAAACGTCCAGCTTTTGCTGCCACAGCAAAGGTGCCAGCGGGGAAAAGTAATGCTGGTTCTCACTGCCTCCTGGAACCCTTTCAAATGCCCCAGACAATTAAGCCCTCTCTGCTTTCCTGCGGACTCTATCCTCAAAAGCGCCTTTTTTCACTTTCGGCGCACTCCGGTGGTAAAAAGACAAACGTCCAGCTTTTGCTGCCACAGCAAAGGTGCCAGCGGGGAAAAGTGATGCTGGTTCTCACTGCCTCCTGGAACTCTTTCAAATGCCACAGACAATTTGGCCCTCTCTGCTTTCCTGCGGACTCCATCCTCAAAAGCACCTGTTTTCGCTTTCGGCAGCCTCCGGAGCAAAAAAGAAAAAACGTCCAGCTTTTGCTGCCACAGCAAAGGTGCCAGCGGGGAAAAGTAATGCTGGTTCTCACTACCTCCTTGAACCCTTTCAAATGCCACAGACAATTTGGCCCTCTCTGCTTTCCTGCGGACTCCATCCTCAAAAGCACCTGTTTTCGCTTTCGGCAACCTCCGGAGCAAAAAAGACAAACGTCCAGCTTTTGCTGCCACAGCAAAGGTGCCAGCGGGGAAAAGTAATGCTGGTTCTCACTGCCTCCTGGAACCCTTTCAAATGCCACAGACAATTTGGCCCTCTCTGCTTTCCTGCGGATTCCATCCTCAAAAGCACCTGTTTTCGCTTTCGGCAGCCTCCGGAGCAAAAAAGACAAACGTCCAGCTTTTGCTGCCACAGCAAAGGTGCCAGAGGGGAAAAGTAATGCTGGTTCTCACTGCCTCCTGGAACCCTTTCAAATGCCCCAGACAATTTGGCCCTCTCTGCTTTCCTGCAGACTCCATCCTCAAAAGCACCTGTTTTCGCTTTCGGCAGCCTCCGGAGCAAAAAAGACAAACGTCCAGCTTTTGCTGCCACAGCAAAGGTGCCAACGGGGAAAAGTAATGCTGGTTCTCACTGCCTCCTGGAACCCTTTCAAATGCCACAGACAATTTGGCCCTCTCTGCTTTCCTGCGGACTCCATCCTCAAAAGCACCTGTTTTCGCTTTCGGCAGCCTCCGGAGCAAAAAAGACAAACGTCCAGCTTTTGCTGCCACAGCAAAGGTGCCAGCGGGGAAAAGTAATGCTGGTTCTCACTGCCTCCTGGAACCCTTTCAAATGCCACAGACAATTTGGCCCTCTCTGCTTTCCTGCGGACTCCATCCTCAAAAGCACCTGTTTTCGCTTTCGGCAGCCTCCGGAGCAAAAAAGACAAACGTCCAGCTTTTGCTGCCACAGCAAAGGTGCCAGCGGGGAAAAGTAATGCTGGTTCTCACTGCCTCCTGGAACCTCTTCAAATGCCACAGACAATTTGGCCCTCTCTGCTTTCCTGCGGACTCCATCCTCAAAAGCACCTGTTTTCGCTTTTGGCAACCTCCGGAGCAAAAAGACAAACGTCCAGCTTTTGCTGCCACAGCAAAGGTGCCAGCGGGGAAAAGTAATGCTGGTTCTCACTGCCTCCTGGAACCCTTTCAAATGCCCCAGACAATTAAGCCCTCTCTGCTTTCCTGCGGACTCTATCCTCAAAAGCGCCTTTTTTCACTTTCGGCGCACTCCGGTGGTAAAAAGACAAACGTCCAGCTTTTGCTGCCACAGCAAAGGTGCCAGCGGGGAAAAGTGATGCTGGTTCTCACTGCCTCCTGGAACTCTTTCAAATGCCGCAGACAATTTGGCCCTCTCTGCTTTCCTGCGGACTCCATCCTCAAAAGCACCTGTTTTCGCTTTCGGCAACCTCCGGAGCAAAAAAGACAAACGTCCAGCTTTTGCTGCCACAGCAAAGGTGCCAGCGGGGAAAAGTAATGCTGGTTCTCACTGCCTCCTGGAACCCTTTCAAATGCCACAGACAATTTGGCCCTCTCTGCTTTCCTGCGGACTCCATCCTCAAAAGCACCTGTTTTCGCTTTCGGCAGCCTCCGGAGCAAAAAAGACAAACGTCCAGCTTTTGCTGCCACAGCAAAGGTGCCAGAGGGGAAAAGTAATGCTGGTTCTCACTGCCTCCTGGAACCCTTTCAAATGCCCCTGACAATTTGGCCCTCTCTGCTTTCCTGCGGACTCCATCCTCAAAAGCACCTGTTTTCGCTTTCGGCAGCCTCCGGAGCAAAAAAGACAAACGTCCAGCTTTTGCTGCCACAGCAAAGGTGCCAACGGGGAAAAGTAATGCTGGTTCTCACTGCCTCCTGGAACCCTTTCAAATGCCACAGACAATTTGGCCCTCTCTGCTTTCCTGCGGACTCCATCCTCAAAAGCACCTGTTTTCGCTTTCGGCAGCCTCCGGAGCAAAAAAGACAAACGTCCAGCTTTTGCTGCCACAGCAAAGGTGCCAGCGGGGAAAAGTAATGCTGGTTCTCACTGCCTCCTGGAACCCTTTCAAATGCCACAGACAATTTGGCCCTCTCTGCTTTCCTGCGGACTCCATCCTCAAAAGCACCTGTTTTCGCTTTCGGCAGCCTCCGGAGCAAAAAAGACAAACGTCCAGCTTTTGCTGCCACAGCAAAGGTGCCAGCGGGGAAAAGTAATGCTGGTTCTCACTGCCTCCTGGAACCTCTTCAAATGCCCCAGACAATTTGGCCCTCTCTGCTTTCCTGCGGACTCCATCCTCAAAAGCACCTGTTTTCGCTTTTGGCAACCTCCGGAGCAAAAAGACAAACGTCCAGCTTTTGCTGCCACAGCAAAGGTGCCAGCGGGGAAAAGTAATGCTGGTTCTCACTGCCTCCTGGAACCCTTTCAA
Source organism: Vanellus vanellus (assembly GCF_965231255.1). NCBI lineage: Eukaryota > Metazoa > Chordata > Aves > Charadriiformes > Charadriidae > Vanellus > Vanellus vanellus. The sequence goes on along the minus strand of NW_028128524.1, from coordinate 48,260 downwards.
ATGCCCCAGACAATTTGGCCCTCTCTGCTTTCCTGCGGACTCCATCCTCAAAAGCACCTGTTTTCGCTTTCGGCAGCCTCCGGAGCAAAAAAGACAAACGTCCAGCTTTTGCTGCCACAGCAAAGGTGCCAACGGGGAAAAGTAATGCTGGTTCTCACTGCCTCCTGGAACCCTTTCAAATGCCACAGACAATTTGGCCCTCTCTGCTTTCCTGCGGACTCCATCCTCAAAAGCACCTGTTTTCGCTTTCGGCAGCCTCCGGAGCAAAAAAGACAAACGTCCAGCTTTTGCTGCCACAGCAAAGGTGCCAGCGGGGAAAAGTAATGCTGGTTCTCACTGCCTCCTGGAACCCTTTCAAATGCCACAGACAATTTGGCCCTCTCTGCTTTCCTGCGGACTCCATCCTCAAAAGCACCTGTTTTCGCTTTCGGCAGCCTCCAGAGCAAAAAAGACAAACGTCCAGCTTTTGCTGCCACAGCAAAGGTGCCAGCGGGGAAAAGTAATGCTGGTTCTCACTGCCTCCTGGAACCTCTTCAAATGCCCCAGACAATTTGGCCCTCTCTGCTTTCCTGCGGACTCCATCCTCAAAAGCACCTGTTTTCGCTTTTGGCAACCTCCAGAGCAAAAAAGACAAACGTCCAGCTTTTGCTGCCACAGCAAAGGTGCCAGAGGGGAAAAGTAATGCTGGTTCTCACTGCCTCCTGGAACCCTTTCAAATGCCACAGACAATTTGGCCCTCTCTGCTTTCCTGCGGACTCCATCCTCAAAAGCACCTGTTTTCGCTTTCGGCAGCCTCCGGAGCAAAAAAGACAAACGTCCAGCTTTTGCTGCCACAGCAAAGGTGCCAGCGGGGAAAAGTAATGCTGGTTCTCACTGCCTCCTGGAACCCTTTCAAATGCCACAGACAATTTGGCCCTCTCTGCTTTCCTGCGGACTCCATCCTCAAAAGCACCTGTTTTCGCTTTCGGCAGCCTCCGGAGCAAAAAAGACAAACGTCCAGCTTTTGCTGCCACAGCAAAGGTGCCAGCGGGGAAAAGTAATGCTGGTTCTCACTGCCTCCTGGAACCTCTTCAAATGCCCCAGACAATTTGGCCCTCTCTGCTTTCCTGCGGACTCCATCCTCAAAAGCACCTGTTTTCGCTTTTGGCAACCTCCGGAGCAAAAAGACAAACGTCCAGCTTTTGCTGCCACAGCAAAGGTGCCAGCGGGGAAAAGTAATGCTGGTTCTCACTGCCTCCTGGAACCCTTTCAAATGCCCCAGACAATTTGGCCCTCTCTGCTTTCCTGCGGACTCCATCCTCAAAAGCACCTGTTTTCGCTTTCGGCAGCCTCCGGAGCAAAAAAGACAAACGTCCAGCTTTTGCTGCCACAGCAAAGGTGCCAGCGGGGAAAAGTAATGCTGGTTCTCACTGCCTCCTGGAACCCTTTCAAATGCCCCAGACAATTAAGCCCTCTCTGCTTTCCTGCGGACTCCATCCTCAAAAGCACCTGTTTTCGCTTTCGGCAGCCTCCGGAGCAAAAAAGACAAACGTCCAGCTTTTGCTGCCACAGCAAAGGTGCCAGCGGGGAAAAGTAATGCTGGTTCTCACTGCCTCCTGGAACTCTTTCAAATGCCACAGACAATTTGGCCCTCTCTGCTTTCCTGCGGACTCCATCCTCAAAAGCACCTATTTTCGCTTTCGGCAGCCTCCGGAGCAAAAAAGACAAACGTCCAGCTTTTGCTGCCACAGCAAAGGTGCCAACGGGGAAAAGTAATGCTGGTTCTCACTGCCTCCTGGAACCCTTTCAAATGCCACAGACAATTTGGCCCTCTCTGCTTTCCTGCGGACTCCATCCTCAAAAGCACCTGTTTTCGCTTTCGGCAGCCTCCGGAGCAAAAAAGACAAACGTCCAGCTTTTGCTGCCACAGCAAAGGTGCCAGCGGGGAAAAGTAATGCTGGTTCTCACTGCCTCCTGGAACCCTTTCAAATGCCACAGACAATTTGGCCCTCTCTGCTTTCCTGCGGACTCCATCCTCAAAAGCACCTGTTTTCGCTTTCGGCAGCCTCCAGAGCAAAAAAGACAAACGTCCAGCTTTTGCTGCCACAGCAAAGGTGCCAGCGGGGAAAAGTAATGCTGGTTCTCACTGCCTCCTGGAACCTCTTCAAATGCCACAGACAATTTGGCCCTCTCTGCTTTCCTGCGGACTCCATCCTCAAAAGCACCTGTTTTCGCTTTTGGCAACCTCCAGAGCAAAAAAGACAAACGTCCAGCTTTTGCTGCCACAGCAAAGGTGCCAGCGGGGAAAAGTAATGCTGGTTCTCACTGCCTCCTGGAACCCTTTCAAATGCCACAGACAATTTGGCCCTCTCTGCTTTCCTGCGGACTCCATCCTCAAAAGCACCTGTTTTCGCTTTCGGCAGCCTCCGGAGCAAAAAAGACAAACGTCCAGCTTTTGCTGCCACAGCAAAGGTGCCAGCGGGGAAAAGTAATGCTGGTTCTCACTGCCTCCTGGAACCCTTTCAAATGCCACAGACAATTTGGCCCTCTCTGCTTTCCTGCGGACTCCATCCTCAAAAGCACCTGTTTTCGCTTTCGGCAGCCTCCGGAGCAAAAAAGACAAACGTCCAGCTTTTGCTGCCACAGCAAAGGTGCCAGCGGGGAAAAGTAATGCTGGTTCTCACTGCCTCCTGGAACCTCTTCAAATGCCCCAGACAATTTGGCCCTCTCTGCTTTCCTGCGGACTCCATCCTCAAAAGCACCTGTTTTTGCTTTCGGCAACCTCCGGAGCAAAAAAGACAAACGTCCAGCTTTTGCTGCCACAGCAAAGGTGCCAGCGGGGAAAAGTAATGCTGGTTCTCACTGCCTCCTGGAACCCTTTCAAATGCCACAGACTATTTGGCCCTCTCTGCTTTCCTGCGGACTCCATCCTCAAAAGCACCTATTTTTGCTTTCGGCGCCCTCCGGAGCAAAAAAGACAAACGTCCAGCTTTTGCTGCCACAGCAAAGGTGCCAGCGGGGAAAAGTAATGCTGGTTCTCACTGCCTCCTGGAACTCTTTCAAATGCCCCAGACAATTTGGCCCTCTCTGCTTTCCTGCGGACTCCATCCTCAAAAGCACCTGTTTTCGCTTTCGGCAGCCTCCGGAGCAAAAAAGACAAACGTCCAGCTTTTGCTGCCACAGCAAAGGTGCCAGCGGGGAAAAGTGATGCTGGTTCTCACTGCCTCCTGGAACCCTTTCAAATGCCCCAGACAATTTGGCCCTCTCTGCTTTCCTGCGGACTCCATCCTCAAAAGCACCTGTTTTCGCTTTCGGCAGCCTCCGGAGCAAAAAAGACAAACGTCCAGCTTTTGCTGCCACAGCAAAGGTGCCAGCGGGGAAAAGTAATGCTGGTTCTCACTGCCTCCTGGAACCTGTTCAAATGCCCCAGACAATTTGGCCCTCTCTGCTTTCCTGCGGACTCCATCCTCAAAAGCACCTGTTTTCGCTTTTGGCAACCTCCAGAGCAAAAAAGACAAACGTCCAGCTTTTGCTGCCACAGCAAAGGTGCCAGCGGGGAAAAGTAATGCTGGTTCTCACTGCCTCCTGGAACCCTTTCAAATGCCACAGACAATTTGGCCCTCTCTGCTTTCCTGCGGACTCCATCCTCAAAAGCACCTGTTTTCGCTTTCGGCAGCCTCCGGAGCAAAAAAGACAAACGTCCAGCTTTTGCTGCCACAGCAAAGGTGCCAGCGGGGAAAAGTAATGCTGGTTCTCACTGCCTCCTGGAACCCTTTCAAATGCCCCAGACAATTTGGCCCTCTCTGCTTTCCTGCGGACTCCATCCTCAAAAGCACCTGTTTTCGCTTTCGGCAACCTCCGGAGCAAAAAAGACAAACGTCCAGCTTTTGCTGCCACAGCAAAGGTGCCAGCGGGGAAAAGTAATGCTGGTTCTCACTGCCTCCTGGAACCTCTTCAAATGCCCCAGACAATTTGGCCCTCTCTGCTTTCCTGCGGACTCCATCCTCAAAAGCACGTGTTTTCCCTTTTGGCAACCTCCGGAGCAAAAAAGACAAACGTCCAGCTTTTGCTGCCACAGCAAAGGTGCCAGCGGGGAAAAGTAATGCTGGTTCTCACTGCCTCCTGGAACCCTTTCAAATGCCACAGACAATTTGGCCCTCTCTGCTTTCCTGCGGACTCCATCCTCAAAAGCACCTGTTTTCGCTTTCGGCAGCCTCCGGAGCAAAAAAGACAAACGTCCAGCTTTTGCTGCCACAGCAAAGGTGCCAGCGGGGAAAAGTAATGCTGGTTCTCACTGCCTCCTGGAACCCTTTCAAATGCCACAGACAATTTGGCCCTCTCTGCTTTCCTGTGGACTCCATCCTCAAAAGCACCTGTTTTCGCTTTCGGCAGCCTCCGGAGCAAAAAAGACAAACGTCCAGCTTTTGCTGCCACAGCAAAGGTGCCAGCGGGGAAAAGTAATGCTGGTTCTCACTGCCTCCTGGAACCCTTTCAAATGCCACAGACAATTTGGCCCTCTCTGCTTTCCTGCGGACTCCATCCTCAAAAGCACCTGTTTTCGCTTTCGGCAGCGTCCGGAGCAAAAAAGACAAACGTCCAGCTTTTGCTGCCACAGCAAAGGTGCCAGCGGGGAAAAGTAATGCTGGTTCTCACTGCCTCCTGGAACCTGTTCAAATGCCCCAGACAATTTGGCCCTCTCTGCTTTCCTGCGGACTCCATCCTCAAAAGCACCTGTTTTCGCTTTCAGCAGCCTCCGGAGCAAAAAAGACAAACGTCCAGCTTTTGCTGCCACAGCAAAGGTGCCAGCGGGGAAAAGTAATGCTGGTTCTCACTGCCTCCTGGAACCCTTTCAAATGCCACAGACAATTTGGCCCTCTCTGCTTTCCTGCGGACTCCATCCTCAAAAGCACCTATTTTCGCTTTCAGCAGCCTCCGGAGCAAAAAAGACAAACGTCCAGCTTTTGCTGCCACAGCAAAGGTGCCAGCGGGGAAAAGTAATGCTGGTTCTCACTGCCTCCTGGAACCCTTTCAAATGCCCCAGACAATTTGGCCCTCTCTGCTTTCCTGCGGACTCCATCCTCAAAAGCACCTGTTTTCGCTTTCGGCAGCCTCCGGAGCAAAAAAGACAAACGTCCAGCTTTTGCTGCCACAGCAAAGGTGCCAGCGGGGAAAAGTAATGCTGGTTCTCACTGCCTCCTGGAACCCTTTCAAATGCCCCAGACAATTTGGCCCTCTCTGCTTTCCTGCGGACTCCATCCTCAAAAGCACCTATTTTCGCTTTCAGCAGCCTCCGGAGCAAAAAAGACAAACGTCCAGCTTTTGCTGCCACAGCAAAGGTGCCAGCGGGGAAAAGTAATGCTGGTTCTCACTGCCTCCTGGAACCTCTTCAAATGCCCCAGACAATTTGGCCCTCTCTGCTTTCCTGCGGACTCCATCCTCAAAAGCACCTGTTTTCGCTTTCGGCAACCTCCGGAGCAAAAAAGACAAACGTCCAGCTTTTGCTGCCACAGCAAAGGTGCCAGCGGGGAAAAGTAATGCTGGTTCTCACTGCCTCCTGGAACCCTTTCAAATGCCACAGACAATTAAGCCCTCTCTGCTTTCCTGCGGACTCCATCCTCAAAAGCACCTATTTTTGCTTTCGGCGCCCTCCGGAGCAAAAAAGACAAACGTCCAGCTTTTGCTGCCACAGCAAAGGTGCCAGCGGGGAAAAGTAATGCTGGTTCTCACTGCCTCCTGGAACCCTTTCAAATGCCACAGACAATTAAGCCCTCTCTGCTTTCCTGCGGACTCTATCCTCAAAAGCGCCTTTTTTCACTTTCGGCAACCTCCGGTGGTAAAAAGACAAACGTCCAGCTTTTGCTGCCACAGCAAAGGTGCCAGCGGGGAAAAGTAATGCTGGTTCTCACTGCCTCCTGGAACCCTTTCAAATGCCACAGACAATTTGGCCCTCTCTGCTTTCCTGCGGACTCCATCCTCAAAAGCACCTGTTTTCGCTTTCGGCAGCCTCCGGAGCAAAAAAGACAAACGTCCAGCTTTTGCTGCCACAGCAAAGGTGCCAGCGGGGAAAAGTGATGCTGGTTCTCACTGCCTCCTGGAACCCTTTCAAATGCCACAGACAATTTGGCCCTCTCTGCTTTCCTGCGGACTCCATCCTCAAAAGCACCTGTTTTCGCTTTCGGCAGCCTCCGGAGCAAAAAAGACAAACGTCCAGCTTTTGCTGCCACAGCAAAGGTGCCAGCGGGGAAAAGTAATGCTGGTTCTCACTGCCTCCTGGAACCCTTTCAAATGCCCCAGACAATTAAGCCCTCTCTGCTTTCCTGCGGACTCTATCCTCAAAAGCGCCTTTTTTCACTTTCGGCAATCTCCGGTGGTAAAAAGACAAACGTCCAGCTTTTGCTGCCACAGCAAAGGTGCCAGCGGGGAAAAGTAATGCTGGTTCTCACTGCCTCCTGGAACTCTTTCAAATGCCCCAGACAATTTGGCCCTCTCTGCTTTCCTGCGGACTCCATCCTCAAAAGCACCTGTTTTCGCTTTCGGCAGCCTCCGGAGCAAAAAAGACAAACGTCCAGCTTTTGCTGCCACAGCAAAGGTGCCAGCGGGGAAAAGTAATGCTGGTTCGCACTGCCTCCTGGAACCCTTTCAAATGCCCCAGACAATTTGGCCCTCTCTGCTTTCCTGCGGACTCCATCCTCAAAAGCACCTGTTTTCGCTTTCGGCAGCCTCCGGAGCAAAAAAGACAAACGTCCAGCTTTTGCTGCCACAGCAAAGGTGCCAGCGGGGAAAAGTAATGCTGGTTCTCACTGCCTCCTGGAACCCTTTCAAATGCCCCAGACAATTAAGCCCTCTCTGCTTTCCTGCGGACTCTATCCTCAAAAGCGCCTTTTTTCACTTTCGGCGCACTCCGGTGGTAAAAAGACAAACGTCCAGCTTTTGCTGCCACAGCAAAGGTGCCAGCGGGGAAAAGTAATGCTGGTTCTCACTGCCTCCTGGAACCCTTTCAAATGCCCCAGACAATTTGGCCCTCTCTCCTTTCCTGCGGACTCTATCCTCAAAAGCACCTGTTTTCGCTTTCGGCAGCCTCCGGAGCAAAAAAGACAAACGTCCAGCTTTTGCTGCCACAGCAAAGGTGCCAGCGGGGAAAAGTAATGCTGGTTCTCACTGCCTCCTGGAACCCTTTCAAATGCCCCAGACAATTTGGCCCTCTCTGCTTTCCTGCGGACTCCATCCTCAAAAGCACCTGTTTTCGCTTTCGGCAGCCTCCGGAGCAAAAAAGACAAACGTCCAGCTTTTGCTGCCACAGCAAAGGTGCCAGCGGGGAAAAGTAATGCTGGTTCTCACTGCCTCCTGGAACCCTTTCAAATGCCCCAGACAATTTGGCCCTCTCTGCTTTCCTGCGGACTCTATCCTCAAAAGCGCCTTTTTTCACTTTCGGCGCACTCCGGTGGTAAAAAGACAAACGTCCAGCTTTTGCTGCCACAGCAAAGGTGCCAGCGGGGAAAAGTAATGCTGGTTCTCACTGCCTCCTGGAACCCTTTCAAATGCCACAGACAATTTGGCCCTCTCTGCTTTCCTGCGGACTCCATCCTCAAAAGCACCTGTTTTTGCTTTCGGCAGCCTCCGGAGCAAAAAAGACAAACGTCCAGCTTTTGCTGCCACAGCAAAGGTGCCAGCGGGGAAAAGTAATGCTGGTTCTCACTGCCTCCTGGAACCTCTTCAAATGCCCCAGACAATTTGGCCCTCTCTGCTTTCCTGCGGACTCCATCCTCAAAAGCACCTGTTTTCGCTTTCGGCAGCCTCCGGAGCAAAAAAGACAAACGTCCAGCTTTTGCTGCCACAGCAAAGGTGCCAGCGGGGAAAAGTAATGCTGGTTCTCACTGCCTCCTGGAGCTCTTTCAAATGCCCCAGACAATTTGGCCCTCTCTGCTTTCCTGCGGACTCCATCCTCAAAAGCACCTGTTTTCGCTTTCGGCAGCCTCCGGAGCAAAAAAGACAAACGTCCAGCTTTTGCTGCCACAGCAAAGGTGCCAGCGGGGAAAAGTAATGCTGGTTCTCACTGCCTCCTGGAACCCTTTCAAATGCCCCAGACAATTTGGCCCTCTCTGCTTTCCTGCGGACTCCATCCTCAAAAGCACCTGTTTTCGCTTTCGGCAACCTCCGGAGCAAAAAAGACAAACGTCCAGCTTTTGCTGCCACAGCAAAGGTGCCAGCGGGGAAAAGTAATGCTGGTTCTCACTGCCTCCTGGAACCCTTTCAAATGCCACAGACAATTTGGCCCTCTCTGCTTTCCTGCGGACTCCATCCTCAAAAGCACCTGTTTTCGCTTTCGGCAGCCTCCGGAGCAAAAAAGACAAACGTCCAGCTTTTGCTGCCACAGCAAAGGTGCCAGCGGGGAAAAGTAATGCTGGTTCTCACTGCCTCCTGGAACCCTTTCAAATGCCCCAGACAATTTGGCCCTCTCTGCTTTCCTGCGGACTCCATCCTCAAAAGCACCTGTTTTCGCTTTCGGCAGCCTCCGGTGGTAAAAAGACAAACGTCCAGCTTTTGCTGCCACAGCAAAGGTGCCAGCGGGGAAAAGTAATGCTGGTTCTCACTGCCTCCTGGAACTCTTTCAAATGCCACAGACAATTTGGCCCTCTCTGCTTTCCTGCGGACTCCATCCTCAAAAGCACCTGTTTTCGCTTTCGGCAGCCTCCGGAGCAAAAAAGACAAACGTCCAGCTTTTGCTGCCACAGCAAAGGTGCCAGCGGGGAAAAGTGATGCTGGTTCTCACTGCCTCCTGGAACCCTTTCAAATGCCACAGACAATTTGGCCCTCTCTGCTTTCCTGCGGACTCCATCCTCAAAAGCACCTGTTTTCGCTTTCGGCAGCCTCCGGAGCAAAAAAGACAAACGTCCAGCTTTTGCTGCCACAGCAAAGGTGCCAGCGGGGAAAAGTAATGCTGGTTCTCACTGCCTCCTGGAACCCTTTCAAATGCCCCAGACAATTAAGCCCTCTCTGCTTTCCTGCGGACTCTATCCTCAAAAGCGCCTTTTTTCACTTTCGGCAATCTCCGGTGGTAAAAAGACAAACGTCCAGCTTTTGCTGCCACAGCAAAGGTGCCAGCGGGGAAAAGTAATGCTGGTTCTCACTGCCTCCTGGAACTCTTTCAAATGCCACAGACAATTTGGCCCTCTCTGCTTTCCTGCGGACTCCATCCTCAAAAGCACCTGTTTTCGCTTTCGGCAGCCTCCGGAGCAAAAAAGACAAACGTCCAGCTTTTGCTGCCACAGCAAAGGTGCCAGCGGGGAAAAGTGATGCTGGTTCTCACTGCCTCCTGGAACCCTTTCAAATGCCACAGACAATTTGGCCCTCTCTGCTTTCCTGCGGACTCCATCCTCAAAAGCACCTGTTTTCGCTTTCGGCAGCCTCCGGAGCAAAAAAGACAAACGTCCAGCTTTTGCTGCCACAGCAAAGGTGCCAGCGGGGAAAAGTAATGCTGGTTCTCACTGCCTCCTGGAACCCTTTCAAATGCCCCAGACAATTAAGCCCTCTCTGCTTTCCTGCGGACTCTATCCTCAAAAGCGCCTTTTTTCACTTTCGGCAATCTCCGGTGGTAAAAAGACAAACGTCCAGCTTTTGCTGCCACAGCAAAGGTGCCAGCGGGGAAAAGTAATGCTGGTTCTCACTGCCTCCTGGAACTCTTTCAAATGCCACAGACAATTTGGCCCTCTCTGCTTTCCTGCGGACTCCATCCTCAAAAGCACCTGTTTTCGCTTTCGGCAGCCTCCGGAGCAAAAAAGACAAACGTCCAGCTTTTGCTGCCACAGCAAAGGTGCCAGCGGGGAAAAGTGATGCTGGTTCTCACTGCCTCCTGGAACCCTTTCAAATGCCACAGACAATTTGGCCCTCTCTGCTTTCCTGCGGACTCCATCCTCAAAAGCACCTGTTTTCGCTTTCGGCAGCCTCCGGAGCAAAAAAGACAAACGTCCAGCTTTTGCTGCCACAGCAAAGGTGCCAGCGGGGAAAAGTAATGCTGGTTCTCACTGCCTCCTGGAACCCTTTCAAATGCCCCAGACAATTAAGCCCTCTCTGCTTTCCTGCGGACTCTATCCTCAAAAGCGCCTTTTTTCACTTTCGGCGCACTCCGGTGGTAAAAAGACAAACGTCCAGCTTTTGCTGCCACAGCAAAGGTGCCAGCGGGGAAAAGTAATGCTGGTTCTCACTGCCTCCTGGAACCCTTTCAAATGCCCCAGACAATTTGGCCCTCTCTGCTTTCCTGCGGACTCTATCCTCAAAAGCACCTGTTTTCGCTTTCGGCAGCCTCCGGAGCAAAAAAGACAAACGTCCAGCTTTTGCTGCCACAGCAAAGGTGCCAGCGGGGAAAAGTAATGCTGGTTCTCACTACCTCCTGGAACCCTTTCAAATGCCCCAGACAATTTGGCCCTCTCTGCTTTCCTGCGGACTCCATCCTCAAAAGCACCTGTTTTCGCTTTCGGCAGCCTCCGGAGCAAAAAAGACAAACGTCCAGCTTTTGCTGCCACAGCAAAGGTGCCAGCGGGGAAAAGTAATGCTGGTTCTCACTGCCTCCTGGAACCCTTTCAAATGCCCCAGACAATTTGGCCCTCTCTGCTTTCCTGCGGACTCTATCCTCAAAAGCGCCTTTTTTCACTTTCGGCGCACTCCGGTGGTAAAAAGACAAACGTCCAGCTTTTGCTGCCACAGCAAAGGTGCCAGCGGGGAAAAGTAATGCTGGTTCTCACTGCCTCCTGGAACCCTTTCAAATGCCACAGACAATTTGGCCCTCTCTGCTTTCCTGCGGACTCCATCCTCAAAAGCACCTGTTTTTGCTTTCGGCAGCCTCCGGAGCAAAAAAGACAAACGTCCAGCTTTTGCTGCCACAGCAAAGGTGCCAGCGGGGAAAAGTAATGCTGGTTCTCACTGCCTCCTGGAACCTCTTCAAATGCCCCAGACAATTTGGCCCTCTCTGCTTTCCTGCGGACTCCATCCTCAAAAGCACCTGTTTTCGCTTTCGGCAGCCTCCGGAGCAAAAAAGACAAACGTCCAGCTTTTGCTGCCACAGCAAAGGTGCCAGCGGGGAAAAGTAATGCTGGTTCTCACTGCCTCCTGGAGCTCTTTCAAATGCCCCAGACAATTTGGCCCTCTCTGCTTTCCTGCGGACTCCATCCTCAAAAGCACCTGTTTTCGCTTTCGGCAGCCTCCGGAGCAAAAAAGACAAACGTCCAGCTTTTGCTGCCACAGCAAAGGTGCCAGCGGGGAAAAGTAATGCTGGTTCTCACTACCTCCTGGAACCCTTTCAAATGCCACAGACAATTTGGCCCTCTCTGCTTTCCTGCGGACTCCATCCTCAAAAGCACCTGTTTTCGCTTTCGGCAGCCTCCGGAGCAAAAAAGACAAACGTCCAGCTTTTGCTGCCACAGCAAAGGTGCCAGCGGGGAAAAGTAATGCTGGTTCTCACTGCCTCCTGGAACCCTTTCAAATGCCCCAGACAATTTGGCCCTCTCTGCTTTCCTGCGGACTCTATCCTCAAAAGCGCCTTTTTTCACTTTCGGCGCACTCCGGTGGTAAAAAGACAAACGTCCAGCTTTTGCTGCCACAGCAAAGGTGCCAGCGGGGAAAAGTAATGCTGGTTCTCACTGCCTCCTGGAACCCTTTCAAATGCCACAGACAATTTGGCCCTCTCTGCTTTCCTGCGGACTCCATCCTCAAAAGCACCTGTTTTTGCTTTCGGCAGCCTCCGGAGCAAAAAAGACAAACGTCCAGCTTTTGCTGCCACAGCAAAGGTGCCAGCGGGGAAAAGTAATGCTGGTTCTCACTGCCTCCTGGAACCTCTTCAAATGCCCCAGACAATTTGGCCCTCTCTGCTTTCCTGCGGACTCCATCCTCAAAAGCACCTGTTTTCGCTTTCAGCAGCCTCCGGAGCAAAAAAGACAAACGTCCAGCTTTTGCTGCCACAGCAAAGGTGCCAGCGGGGAAAAGTAATGCTGGTTCTCACTGCCTCCTGGAACCCTTTCAAATGCCACAGACAATTTGGCCCTCTCTGCTTTCCTGCGGACTCCATCCTCAAAAGCACCTATTTTCGCTTTCAGCAGCCTCCGGAGCAAAAAAGACAAACGTCCAGCTTTTGCTGCCACAGCAAAGGTGCCAGTGGGGAAAAGTAATGCTGGTTCTCACTGCCTCCTGGAACCCTTTCAAATGCCCCAGACAATTTGGCCCTCTCTGCTTTCCTGCGGACTCCATCCTCAAAAGCACCTGTTTTCGCTTTCGGCAACCTCCGGAGCAAAAAAGACAAACGTCCAGCTTTTGCTGCCACAGCAAAGGTGCCAGCGGGGAAAAGTAATGCTGGTTCTCACTGCCTCCTGGAACCCTTTCAAATGCCACAGACAATTAAGCCCTCTCTGCTTTCCTGCGGACTCCATCCTCAAAAGCACCTATTTTTGCTTTCGGCGCCCTCCGGAGCAAAAAAGACAAACGTCCAGCTTTTGCTGCCACAGCAAAGGTGCCAGCGGGGAAAAGTAATGCTGGTTCTCACTGCCTCCTGGAACCCTTTCAAATGCCCCAGACAATTAAGCCCTCTCTGCTTTCCTGCGGACTCCATCCTCAAAAGCACCTGTTTTCGCTTTCGGCAGCCTCCGGAGCAAAAAAGACAAACGTCCAGCTTTTGCTGCCACAGCAAAGGTGCCAGCGGGGAAAAGTAATGCTGGTTCTCACTGCCTCCTGGAACTCTTTCAAATGCCACAGACAATTTGGCCCTCTCTGCTTTCCTGCGGACTCCATCCTCAAAAGCACCTGTTTTCGCTTTCGGCAGCCTCCGGAGCAAAAAAGACAAACGTCCAGCTTTTGCTGCCACAGCAAAGGTGCCAGCGGGGAAAAGTGATGCTGGTTCTCACTGCCTCCTGGAACCCTTTCAAATGCCACAGACAATTTGGCCCTCTCTGCTTTCCTGCGGACTCCATCCTCAAAAGCACCTGTTTTCGCTTTCGGCAGCCTCCGGAGCAAAAAAGACAAACGTCCAGCTTTTGCTGCCACAGCAAAGGTGCCAGCGGGGAAAAGTAATGCTGGTTCTCACTGCCTCCTGGAACCCTTTCAAATGCCCCAGACAATTAAGCCCTCTCTGCTTTCCTGCGGACTCTATCCTCAAAAGCGCCTTTTTTCACTTTCGGCAATCTCCGGTGGTAAAAAGACAAACGTCCAGCTTTTGCTGCCACAGCAAAGGTGCCAGCGGGGAAAAGTAATGCTGGTTCTCACTGCCTCCTGGAACTCTTTCAAATGCCCCAGACAATTTGGCCCTCTCTGCTTTCCTGCGGACTCCATCCTCAAAAGCACCTGTTTTCGCTTTCGGCAGCCTCCGGAGCAAAAAAGACAAACGTCCAGCTTTTGCTGCCACAGCAAAGGTGCCAGCGGGGAAAAGTGATGCTGGTTCGCACTGCCTCCTGGAACCCTTTCAAATGCCACAGACAATTTGGCCCTCTCTGCTTTCCTGCGGACTCCATCCTCAAAAGCACCTGTTTTCGCTTTCGGCAGCCTCCGGAGCAAAAAAGACAAACGTCCAGCTTTTGCTGCCACAGCAAAGGTGCCAGCGGGGAAAAGTAATGCTGGTTCTCACTGCCTCCTGGAACCCTTTCAAATGCCCCAGACAATTAAGCCCTCTCTGCTTTCCTGCGGACTCTATCCTCAAAAGCGCCTTTTTTCACTTTCGGCGCACTCCGGTGGTAAAAAGACAAACGTCCAGCTTTTGCTGCCACAGCAAAGGTGCCAGCGGGGAAAAGTAATGCTGGTTCTCACTGCCTCCTGGAACCTCTTCAAATGCCACAGACAATTTGGCCCTCTCTGCTTTCCTGCGGACTCCATCCTCAAAAGCACCTGTTTTCGCTTTCGGCAGCCTCCGGAGCAAAAAAGACAAACGTCCAGCTTTTGCTGCCACAGCAAAGGTGCCAGCGGGGAAAAGTAATGCTGGTTCTCACTGCCTCCTGGAACCCTTTCAAATGCCACAGACAATTTGGCCCTCTCTGCTTTCCTGCGGACTCCATCCTCAAAAGCACCTGTTTTCGCTTTCGGCAGCCTCCGGAGCAAAAAAGACAAACGTCCAGCTTTTGCTGCCACAGCAAAGGTGCCAGCGGGGAAAAGTAATGCTGGTTCTCACTGCCTCCTGGAACCCTTTCAAATGCCCCAGACAATTTGGCCCTCTCTGCTTTCCTGCGGACTCTATCCTCAAAAGCGCCTTTTTTCACTTTCGGCGCACTCCGGTGGTAAAAAGACAAACGTCCAGCTTTTGCTGCCACAGCAAAGGTGCCAGCGGGGAAAAGTAATGCTGGTTCTCACTGCCTCCTGGAACCCTTTCAAATGCCACAGACAATTTGGCCCTCTCTGCTTTCCTGCGGACACCATCCTCAAAAGCACCTGTTTTTGCTTTCGGCAGCCTCCGGAGCAAAAAAGACAAACGTCCAGCTTTTGCTGCCACAGCAAAGGTGCCAGCGGGGAAAAGTAATGCTGGTTCTCACTGCCTCCTGGAACCTCTTCAAATGCCCCAGACAATTTGGCCCTCTCTGCTTTCCTGCGGACTCCATCCTCAAAAGCACCTGTTTTCGCTTTCGGCAGCCTCCGGAGCAAAAAAGACAAACGTCCAGCTTTTGCTGCCACAGCAAAGGTGCCAGCGGGGAAAAGTAATGCTGGTTCTCACTGCCTCCTGGAGCTCTTTCAAATGCCCCAGACAATTTGGCCCTCTCTGCTTTCCTGCGGACTCCATCCTCAAAAGCACCTGTTTTCGCTTTCAGCAGCCTCCGGAGCAAAAAAGACAAACGTCCAGCTTTTGCTGCCACAGCAAAGGTGCCAGCGGGGAAAAGTAATGCTGGTTCTCACTGCCTCCTGGAACCCTTTCAAATGCCACAGACAATTTGGCCCTCTCTGCTTTCCTGCGGACTCCATCCTCAAAAGCACCTGTTTTCGCTTTCGGCAACCTCCGGAGCAAAAAAGACAAACGTCCAGCTTTTGCTGCCACAGCAAAGGTGCCAGCGGGGAAAAGTAATGCTGGTTCTCACTGCCTCCTGGAACCCTTTCAAATGCCACAGACAATTTGGCCCTCTCTGCTTTCCTGCGGACTCCATCCTCAAAAGCACCTGTTTTCGCTTTCGGCAGCCTCCGGAGCAAAAAAGACAAACGTCCAGCTTTTGCTGCCACAGCAAAGGTGCCAGCGGGGAAAAGTAATGCTGGTTCTCACTGCCTCCTGGAACCCTTTCAAATGCCACAGACAATTTGGCCCTCTCTGCTTTCCTGCGGACTCCATCCTCAAAAGCACCTGTTTTCGCTTTCGGCAGCCTCCGGTGGTAAAAAGACAAACGTCCAGCTTTTGCTGCCACAGCAAAGGTGCCAGCGGGGAAAAGTAATGCTGGTTCTCACTGCCTCCTGGAACTCTTTCAAATGCCACAGACAATTTGGCCCTCTCTGCTTTCCTGCGGACTCCATCCTCAAAAGCACCTGTTTTCGCTTTCGGCAGCCTCCGGAGCAAAAAAGACAAACGTCCAGCTTTTGCTGCCACAGCAAAGGTGCCAGCGGGGAAAAGTGATGCTGGTTCTCACTGCCTCCTGGAACCCTTTCAAATGCCACAGACAATTTGGCCCTCTCTGCTTTCCTGCGGACTCCATCCTCAAAAGCACCTGTTTTCGCTTTCGGCAGCCTCCGGAGCAAAAAAGACAAACGTCCAGCTTTTGCTGCCACAGCAAAGGTGCCAGCGGGAAAAGTAATGCTGGTTCTCACTGCCTCCTGGAACCCTTTCAAATGCCCCAGACAATTAAGCCCTCTCTGCTTTCCTGCGGACTCTATCCTCAAAAGCGCCTTTTTTCACTTTCGGCAACCTCCGGTGGTAAAAAGACAAACGTCCAGCTTTTGCTGCCACAGCAAAGGTGCCAGCGGGGAAAAGTAATGCTGGTTCTCACTGCCTCCTGGAACCCTTTCAAATGCCCCAGACAATTTGGCCCTCTCTGCTTTCCTGCGGACTCCATCCTCAAAAGCAGCTGTTTTCGCTTTCGGCAGCCTCCGGAGCAAAAAAGACAAACGTCCAGCTTTTGCTGCCACAGCAAAGGTGCCAGCGGGGAAAAGTAATGCTGGTTCTCACTGCCTCCTGGAACCCTTTCAAATGCCCCAGACAATTAAGCCCTCTCTGCTTTCCTGCGGACTCTATCCTCAAAAGCGCCTTTTTTCACTTTCGGCAATCTCCGGTGGTAAAAAGACAAACGTCCAGCTTTTGCTGCCACAGCAAAGGTGCCAGCGGGGAAAAGTAATGCTGGTTCTCACTGCCTCCTGGAACTCTTTCAAATGCCCCAGACAATTTGGCCCTCTCTGCTTTCCTGCGGACTCCATCCTCAAAAGCACCTGTTTTCGCTTTCGGCAGCCTCCGGAGCAAAAAAGACAAACGTCCAGCTTTTGCTGCCACAGCAAAGGTGCCAGCGGGGAAAAGTGATGCTGGTTCTCACTGCCTCCTGGAACCCTTTCAAATGCCACAGACAATTTGGCCCTCTCTGCTTTCCTGCGGACTCCATCCTCAAAAGCACCTGTTTTCGCTTTCGGCAGCCTCCGGAGCAAAAAAGACAAACGTCCAGCTTTTGCTGCCACAGCAAAGGTGCCAGCGGGGAAAAGTAATGCTGGTTCTCACTGCCTCCTGGAACCCTTTCAAATGCCCCAGACAATTAAGCCCTCTCTGCTTTCCTGCGGACTCTATCCTCAAAAGCGCCTTTTTTCACTTTCGGCGCACTCCGGTGGTAAAAAGACAAACGTCCAGCTTTTGCTGCCACAGCAAAGGTGCCAGCGGGGAAAAGTAATGCTGGTTCTCACTGCCTCCTGGAACCCTTTCAAATGCCCCAGACAATTTGGCCCTCTCTGCTTTCCTGCGGACTCCATCCTCAAAAGCACCTGTTTTCGCTTTCGGCAGCCTCCGGAGCAAAAAAGACAAACGTCCAGCTTTTGCTGCCACAGCAAAGGTGCCAGCGGGGAAAAGTAATGCTGGTTCTCACTGCCTCCTGGAACCCTTTCAAATGCCACAGACAATTTGGCCCTCTCTGCTTTCCTGCGGACTCCATCCTCAAAAGCACCTGTTTTCGCTTTCGGCAGCCTCCGGAGCAAAAAAGACAAACGTCCAGCTTTTGCTGCCACAGCAAAGGTGCCAGCGGGGAAAAGTAATGCTGGTTCTCACTGCCTCCTGGAACCCTTTCAAATGCCCCAGACAATTTGGCCCTCTCTGCTTTCCTGCGGACTCTATCCTCAAAAGCGCCTTTTTTCACTTTCGGCGCACTCCGGTGGTAAAAAGACAAACGTCCAGCTTTTGCTGCCACAGCAAAGGTGCCAGCGGGGAAAAGTAATGCTGGTTCTCACTGCCTCCTGGAACCCTTTCAAATGCCACAGACAATTTGGCCCTCTCTGCTTTCCTGCGGACTCCATCCTCAAAAGCACCTGTTTTTGCTTTCGGCAGCCTCCGGAGCAAAAAAGACAAACGTCCAGCTTTTGCTGCCACAGCAAAGGTGCCAGCGGGGAAAAGTAATGCTGGTTCTCACTGCCTCCTGGAACCTCTTCAAATGCCCCAGACAATTTGGCCCTCTCTGCTTTCCTGCGGACTCCATCCTCAAAAGCACCTGTTTTCGCTTTCGGCAGCCTCCGGAGCAAAAAAGACAAACGTCCAGCTTTTGCTGCCACAGCAAAGGTGCCAGCGGGGAAAAATAATGCTGGTTCTCACTGCCTCCTGGAGCTCTTTCAAATGCCCCAGACAATTTGGCCCTCTCTGCTTTCCTGCGGACTCCATCCTCAAAAGCACCTGTTTTCGCTTTCAGCAGCCTCCGGAGCAAAAAAGACAAACGTCCAGCTTTTGCTGCCACAGCAAAGGTGCCAGCGGGGAAAAGTAATGCTGGTTCTCACTGCCTCCTGGAACCCTTTCAAATGCCCCAGACAATTTGGCCCTCTCTGCTTTCCTGCGGACTCCATCCTCAAAAGCACCTGTTTTCGCTTTCGGCAACCTCCGGAGCAAAAAAGACAAACGTCCAGCTTTTGCTGCCACAGCAAAGGTGCCAGCGGGGAAAAGTAATGCTGGTTCTCACTGCCTCCTGGAACCCTTTCAAATGCCACAGACAATTTGGCCCTCTCTGCTTTCCTGCGGACTCCATCCTCAAAAGCACCTGTTTTCGCTTTCGGCAGCCTCCGGAGCAAAAAAGACAAACGTCCAGCTTTTGCTGCCACAGCAAAGGTGCCAGCGGGGAAAAGTAATGCTGGTTCTCACTGCCTCCTGGAACCCTTTCAAATGCCACAGACAATTTGGCCCTCTCTGCTTTCCTGCGGACTCCATCCTCAAAAGCACCTGTTTTCGCTTTCGGCAGCCTCCGGAGCAAAAAAGACAAACGTCCAGCTTTTGCTGCCACAGCAAAGGTGCCAGCGGGGAAAAGTAATGCTGGTTCTCACTGCCTCCTGGAACTCTTTCAAATGCCACAGACAATTTGGCCCTCTCTGCTTTCCTGCGGACTCCATCCTCAAAAGCACCTGTTTTCGCTTTCGGCAGCCTCCGGAGCAAAAAAGACAAACGTCCAGCTTTTGCTGCCACAGCAAAGGTGCCAGCGGGGAAAAGTGATGCTGGTTCTCACTGCCTCCTGGAACCCTTTCAAATGCCACAGACAATTTGGCCCTCTCTGCTTTCCTGCGGACTCCATCCTCAAAAGCACCTGTTTTCGCTTTCGGCAGCCTCCGGAGCAAAAAAGACAAACGTCCAGCTTTTGCTGCCACAGCAAAGGTGCCAGCGGGGAAAAGTAATGCTGGTTCTCACTGCCTCCTGGAACCCTTTCAAATGCCCCAGACAATTAAGCCCTCTCTGCTTTCCTGCGGACTCTATCCTCAAAAGCGCCTTTTTTCACTTTCGGCAACCTCCGGTGGTAAAAAGACAAACGTCCAGCTTTTGCTGCCACAGCAAAGGTGCCAGCGGGGAAAAGTAATGCTGGTTCTCACTGCCTCCTGGAACTCTTTCAAATGCCACAGACAATTTGGCCCTCTCTGCTTTCCTGCGGACTCCATCCTCAAAAGCACCTGTTTTCGCTTTCGGCAGCCTCCGGAGCAAAAAAGACAAACGTCCAGCTTTTGCTGCCACAGCAAAGGTGCCAGCGGGGAAAAGTGATGCTGGTTCTCACTGCCTCCTGGAACCCTTTCAAATGCCACAGACAATTTGGCCCTCTCTGCTTTCCTGCGGACTCCATCCTCAAAAGCACCTGTTTTCGCTTTCGGCAGCCTCCGGAGCAAAAAAGACAAACGTCCAGCTTTTGCTGCCACAGCAAAGGTGCCAGCGGGGAAAAGTAATGCTGGTTCTCACTGCCTCCTGGAACCCTTTCAAATGCCCCAGACAATTAAGCCCTCTCTGCTTTCCTGCGGACTCTATCCTCAAAAGCGCCTTTTTTCACTTTCGGCGCACTCCGGTGGTAAAAAGACAAACGTCCAGCTTTTGCTGCCACAGCAAAGGTGCCAGCGGGGAAAAGTAATGCTGGTTCTCACTGCCTCCTGGAACCCTTTCAAATGCCACAGACAATTTGGCCCTCTCTGCTTTCCTGCGGACTCCATCCTCAAAAGCACCTGTTTTCGCTTTCGGCAGCCTCCGGAGCAAAAAAGACAAACGTCCAGCTTTTGCTGCCACAGCAAAGGTGCCAGCGGGGAAAAGTAATGCTGGTTCTCACTGCCTCCTGGAACCCTTGCAAATGCCACAGACAATTTGGCCCTCTCTGCTTTCCTGCGGACTCCATCCTCAAAAGCACCTGTTTTCGCTTTCGGCAGCCTCCGGTGGTAAAAAGACAAACGTCCAGCTTTTGCTGCCACAGCAAAGGTGCCAGCGGGGAAAAGTAATGCTGGTTCTCACTGCCTCCTGGAACTCTTTCAAATGCCACAGACAATTTGGCCCTCTCTGCTTTCCTGCGGACTCCATCCTCAAAAGCACCTGTTTTCGCTTTCGGCAGCCTCCGGAGCAAAAAAGACAAACGTCCAGCTTTTGCTGCCACAGCAAAGGTGCCAGCGGGGAAAAGTAATGCTGGTTCTCACTGCCTCCTGGAACCCTTTCAAATGCCACAGACAATTTGGCCCTCTCTGCTTTCCTGCGGACTCCATCCTCAAAAGCACCTGTTTTCGCTTTCGGCAGCCTCCGGAGCAAAAAAGACAAACGTCCAGCTTTTGCTGCCACAGCAAAGGTGCCAGCGGGGAAAAGTAATGCTGGTTCTCACTGCCTCCTGGAACCCTTTCAAATGCCCCAGACAATTAAGCCCTCTCTGCTTTCCTGCGGACTCTATCCTCAAAAGCGCTTTTTTTCACTTTCGGCAATCTCCGGTGGTAAAAAGACAAACGTCCAGCTTTTGCTGCCACAGCAAAGGTGCCAGCGGGGAAAAGTAATGCTGGTTCTCACTGCCTCCTGGAACTCTTTCAAATGCCACAGACAATTTGGCCCTCTCTGCTTTCCTGCGGACTCCATCCTCAAAAGCACCTGTTTTCGCTTTCGGCAGCCTCCGGAGCAAAAAAGACAAACGTCCAGCTTTTGCTGCCACAGCAAAGGTGCCAGCGGGGAAAAGTGATGCTGGTTCTCACTGCCTCCTGGAACCCTTTCAAATGCCACAGACAATTTGGCCCTCTCTGCTTTCCTGCGGACTCCATCCTCAAAAGCACCTGTTTTCGCTTTCGGCAGCCTCCGGAGCAAAAAAGACAAACGTCCAGCTTTTGCTGCCACAGCAAAGGTGCCAGCGGGGAAAAGTAATGCTGGTTCTCACTGCCTCCTGGAACCCTTTCAAATGCCCCAGACAATTAAGCCCTCTCTGCTTTCCTGCGGACTCTATCCTCAAAAGCGCCTTTTTTCACTTTCGGCGCACTCCGGTGGTAAAAAGACAAACGTCCAGCTTTTGCTGCCACAGCAAAGGTGCCAGCGGGGAAAAGTAATGCTGGTTCTCACTGCCTCCTGGAACCCTTTCAAATGCCCCAGACAATTTGGCCCTCTCTGCTTTCCTGCGGACTCTATCCTCAAAAGCACCTGTTTTCGCTTTCGGCAGCCTCCGGAGCAAAAAAGACAAACGTCCAGCTTTTGCTGCCACAGCAAAGGTGCCAGCGGGGAAAAGTAATGCTGGTTCTCACTACCTCCTGGAACCCTTTCAAATGCCCCAGACAATTTGGCCCTCTCTGCTTTCCTGCGGACTCCATCCTCAAAAGCACCTGTTTTCGCTTTCGGCAGCCTCCGGAGCAAAAAAGACAAACGTCCAGCTTTTGCTGCCACAGCAAAGGTGCCAGCGGGGAAAAGTAATGCTGGTTCTCACTGCCTCCTGGAACCCTTTCAAATGCCCCAGACAATTTGGCCCTCTCTGCTTTCCTGCGGACTCTATCCTCAAAAGCGCCTTTTTTCACTTTCGGCGCACTCCGGTGGTAAAAAGACAAACGTCCAGCTTTTGCTGCCACAGCAAAGGTGCCAGCGGGGAAAAGTAATGCTGGTTCTCACTGCCTCCTGGAACCCTTTCAAATGCCACAGACAATTTGGCCCTCTCTGCTTTCCTGCGGACTCCATCCTCAAAAGCACCTGTTTTTGCTTTCGGCAGCCTCCAGAGCAAAAAAGACAAACGTCCAGCTTTTGCTGCCACAGCAAAGGTGCCAGCGGGGAAAAGTAATGCTGGTTCTCACTGCCTCCTGGAACCTCTTCAAATGCCCCAGACAATTTGGCCCTCTCTGCTTTCCTGCGGACTCCATCCTCAAAAGCACCTGTTTTCGCTTTCGGCAGCCTCCGGAGCAAAAAAGACAAACGTCCAGCTTTTGCTGCCACAGCAAAGGTGCCAGCGGGGAAAAGTAATGCTGGTTCTCACTGCCTCCTGGAGCTCTTTCAAATGCCCCAGACAATTTGGCCCTCTCTGCTTTCCTGCGGACTCCATCCTCAAAAGCACCTGTTTTCGCTTTCAGCAGCCTCCGGAGCAAAAAAGACAAACGTCCAGCTTTTGCTGCCACAGCAAAGGTGCCAGCGGGGAAAAGTAATGCTGGTTCTCACTGCCTCCTGGAACCCTTTCAAATGCCCCAGACAATTTGGCCCTCTCTGCTTTCCTGCGGACTCCATCCTCAAAAGCACTTGTTTTCGCTTTCGGCAACCTCCGGAGCAAAAAAGACAAACGTCCAGCTTTTGCTGCCACAGCAAAGGTGCCAGCGGGGAAAAGTAATGCTGGTTCTCACTGCCTCCTGGAACCCTTTCAAATGCCACAGACAATTTGGCCCTCTCTGCTTTCCTGCGGACTCCATCCTCAAAAGCACCTGTTTTCGCTTTCGGCAGCCTCCGGAGCAAAAAAGACAAACGTCCAGCTTTTGCTGCCACAGCAAAGGTGCCAGCGGGGAAAAGTAATGCTGGTTCTCACTGCCTCCTGGAACCCTTTCAAATGCCCCAGACAATTTGGCCCTCTCTGCTTTCCTGCGGACTCCATCCTCAAAAGCACCTGTTTTCGCTTTCGGCAGCCTCCGGAGCAAAAAAGACAAACGTCCAGCTTTTGCTGCCACAGCAAAGGTGCCAGCGGGGAAAAGTAATGCTGGTTCTCACTGCCTCCTGGAACCCTTTCAAATGCCCCAGACAATTTGGCCCTCTCTGCTTTCCTGCGGACTCCATCCTCAAAAGCACCTGTTTTCGCTTTCGGCAGCCTCCGGAGCAAAAAAGACAAACGTCCAGCTTTTGCTGCCACAACAAAGGTGCCAGCGGGGAAAAGTAATGCTGGTTCTCACTGCCTCCTGGAACCCTTTCAAATGCCCCAGACAATTTGGCCCTCTCTGCTTTCCTGCGGACTCCATCCTCAAAAGCACCTGTTTTCGCTTTCGGCAACCTCATGAGCAAAAAAGACAAACGTCCAGCTTTTGCTGCCACAGCAAAGGTGCCAGCGGGGAAAAGTAATGCTGGTTCTCACTGCCTCCTGGAACCCTTTCAAATGCCCCAGACAATTTGGCCCTCTCTGCTTTCCTGCGGACTCTATCCTCAAAAGCGCCTTTTTTCACTTTCGGCGCACTCCGGTGGTAAAAAGACAAACGTCCAGCTTTTGCTGCCACAGCAAAGGTGCCAGCGGGGAAAAGTAATGCTGGTTCTCACTGCCTCCTGGAACCCTTTCAAATGCCACAGACAATTTGGCCCTCTCTGCTTTCCTGCGGACTCCATCGTCAAAAGCACCTGTTTTCGCTTTCGGCAGCCTCCGGAGCAAAAAAGACAAATGTCCAGCTTTTGCTGCCACAGCAAAGGTGCCAGCGGGGAAAAGTAATGCTGGTTCTCACTGCCTCCTGGAACCCTTTCAAATGCCCCAGACAATTTGGCCCTCTCTGCTTTCCTGCGGACTCCATCCTCAAAAGCACCTGTTTTCGCTTTCGGCAGCCTCCGGAGCAAAAAAGACAAACGTCCAGCTTTTGCTGCCACAACAAAGGTGCCAGCGGGGAAAAGTAATGCTGGTTCTCACTGCCTCCTGGAACCCTTTCAAATGCCCCAGACAATTTGGCCCTCTCTGCTTTCCTGCGGACTCCATCCTCAAAAGCACCTGTTTTCGCTTTCGGCAACCTCCGGAGCAAAAAAGACAAACGTCCAGCTTTTGCTGCCACAGCAAAGGTGCCAGCGGGGAAAAGTAATGCTGGTTCTCACTGCCTCCTGGAACCCTTTCAAATGCCCCAGACAATTTGGCCCTCTCTGCTTTCCTGCGGACTCCATCCTCAAAAGCACCTGTTTTTGCTTTCGGCAGCCTCCGGAGCAAAAAAGACAAACGTCCAGCTTTTGCTGCCACAGCAAAGGTGCCAGCGGGGAAAAGTAATGCTGGTTCTCACTGCCTCCTGGAACCTCTTCAAATGCCCCAGACAATTTGGCCCTCTCTGCTTTCCTGCGGACTCCATCCTCAAAAGCACCTGTTTTCGCTTTCGGCAGCCTCCGGAGCAAAAAAGACAAACGTCCAGCTTTTGCTGCCACAGCAAAGGTGCCAGCGGGGAAAAGTAATGCTGGTTCTCACTGCCTCCTGGAACTCTTTCAAATGCCCCAGACAATTTGGCCCTCTCTGCTTTCCTGCGGACTCCATCCTCAAAAGCACCTGTTTTCGCTTTCGGCAGCCTCCGGAGCAAAAAAGACAAACGTCCAGCTTTTGCTGCCACAGCAAAGGTGCCAGCGGGGAAACGTAATGCTGGTTCTCACTGCCTCCTGGAACCCTTTCAAATGCCCCAGACAATTTGGCCCTCTCTGCTTTCCTGCGGACTCCATCCTCAAAAGCACCTGTTTTCGCTTTCGGCAACCTCCGGAGC
The DNA here is from genome assembly GCF_965231255.1 of Vanellus vanellus. Lineage (NCBI taxonomy): Eukaryota > Metazoa > Chordata > Aves > Charadriiformes > Charadriidae > Vanellus > Vanellus vanellus. The sequence continues at coordinate 24,011 of NW_028128524.1, read as the reverse complement.
AAAAAAGACAAACGTCCAGCCTTTGCTGCCACAGCAAAGGTGCCAGCGGGGAAAAGTAATGCTGGTTCTCACTGCCTCCTGGAACCCTTTCAAATGCCACAGACAATTTGGCCCTCTCTGCTTTCCTGCGGACTCCATCCTCAAAAGCACCTGTTTTCGCTTTCGGCAGCCTCCGGAGCAAAAAAGACAAACGTCCAGCTTTTGCTGCCACAGCAAAGGTGCCAGCGGGGAAAAGTAATGCTGGTTCTCACTGCCTCCTGGAACCTCTTCAAATGCCCCAGACAATTTGGCCCTCTCTGCTTTCCTGCTGACTCCATCCTCAAAAGCACCTGTTTTCGCTTTTGGCAACCTCCGGAGCAAAAAAGACAAACGTCCAGCTTTTGCTGCCACAGCAAAGGTGCCAGCGGGGAAAAGTAATGCTGGTTCTCACTGCCTCCTGGAACCCTTTCAAATGCCACAGACAATTAAGCCCTCTCTGCTTTCCTGCGGACTCTATCCTCAAAAGCGCCTTTTTTCACTTTCGGCGCCCTCCGGTGGTAAAAAGACAAACGTCCAGCTTTTGCTGCCACAGCAAAGGTGCCAGCGGGGAAAAGTAATGCTGGTTCTCACTGCCTCCTGGAACTCTTTCAAATGCCACAGACAATTTGGCCCTCTCTGCTTTCCTGCGGACTCCATCGTCAAAAGCACCTATTTTCGCTTTCGGCAGCCTCCGGAGCAAAAAAGACAAACGTCCAGCTTTTGCTGCCACAGCAAAGGTGCCAGCGGGGAAAAGTGATGCTGGTTCTCACTGCCTCCTGGAAACCTTTCAAATGCCACAGACAATTTGGCCCTCTCTGCTTTCCTGTGGACTCCATCCTCAAAAGCACCTGTTTTCGCTTTCGGCAGCCTCCGGAGCAAAAAAGACAAACGTCCAGCTTTTGCTGCCACAGCAAAGGTGCCAGCGGGGAAAAGTAATGCTGGTTCTCACTGCCTCCTGGAACCTGTTCAAATGCCCCAGACAATTTGGCCCTCTCTGCTTTCCTGCGGACTCCATCCTCAAAAGCACCTGTTTTCGCTTTCGGCAGCCTCCGGAGCAAAAAAGACAAACGTCCAGCTTTTGCTGCCACAGCAAAGGTGCCAGCGGGGAAAAGTAATGCTGGTTCTCACTGCCTCCTGGAACCCTTTCAAATGCCACAGACAATTTGGCCCTCTCTGCTTTCCTGCGGACTCCATCCTCAAAAGCACCTTTTTTCGCTTTCGGCAACCTCCGGAGCAAAAAAGACAAACGTCCAGCTTTTGCTGCCACAGCAAAGGTGCCAGCGGGGAAAAGTAATGCTGGTTCTCACTGCCTCCTGGAACCCTTTCAAATGCCACAGACAATTTGGCCCTCTCTGCTTTCCTGCGGACTCCATCCTCAAAAGCACCTGTTTTCGCTTTCGGCAGCCTCCGGAGCAAAAAAGACAAACGTCCAGCTTTTGCTGCCACAGCAAAGGTGCCAGCGGGGAAAAGTAATGCTGGTTCTCACTGCCTCCTGGAACCCTTTCAAATGCCCCAGACAATTTGGCCCTCTCTGCTTTCCTGCGGACTCCATCCTCAAAAGCACCTGTTTTCGCTTTCGGCAACCTCCGGAGCAAAAAAGACAAACGTCCAGCTTTTGCTGCCACAACAAAGGTGCCAGCTGGGAAAAGTAATGCTGGTTCTCACTGCCTCCTGGAACCTCTTCAAATGCCCCAGACAATTTGGCCCTCTCTGCTTTCCTGCTGACTCCATCCTCAAAAGCACCTGTTTTCGCTTTTGGCAACCTCCGGAGCAAAAAAGACAAACGTCCAGCTTTTGCTGCCACAGCAAAGGTGCCAGCGGGGAAAAGTAATGCTGGTTCTCACTGCCTCCTGGAACCCTTTCAAATGCCACAGACAATTAAGCCCTCTCTGCTTTCCTGCGGACTCTATCCTCAAAAGCGCCTTTTTTCACTTTCGGCGCCCTCCGGTGGTAAAAAGACAAACGTCCAGCTTTTGCTGCCACAGCAAAGGTGCCAGCGGGGAAAAGTAATGCTGGTTCTCACTGCCTCCTGGAACTCTTTCAAATGCCACAGACAATTTGGCCCTCTCTGCTTTCCTGCGGACTCCATCGTCAAAAGCACCTATTTTCGCTTTCGGCAGCCTCCGGAGCAAAAAAGACAAACGTCCAGCTTTTGCTGCCACAGCAAAGGTGCCAGCGGGGAAAAGTGATGCTGGTTCTCACTGCCTCCTGGAAACCTTTCAAATGCCACAGACAATTTGGCCCTCTCTGCTTTCCTGTGGACTCCATCCTCAAAAGCACCTGTTTTCGCTTTCGGCAGCCTCCGGAGCAAAAAAGACAAACGTCCAGCTTTTGCTGCCACAGCAAAGGTGCCAGCGGGGAAAAGTAATGCTGGTTCTCACTGCCTCCTGGAACCTGTTCAAATGCCCCAGACAATTTGGCCCTCTCTGCTTTCCTGCGGACTCCATCCTCAAAAGCACCTGTTTTCGCTTTCGGCAGCCTCCGGAGCAAAAAAGACAAACGTCCAGCTTTTGCTGCCACAGCAAAGGTGCCAGCGGGGAAAAGTAATGCTGGTTCTCACTGCCTCCTGGAACCCTTTCAAATGCCCCAGACAATTAAGCCCTCTCTGCTTTCCTGCGGACTCTATCCTCAAAAGCGCCTTTTTTCACTTTCGGCGCACTCCGGTGGTAAAAAGACAAACGTCCAGCTTTTGCTGCCACAGCAAAGGTGCCAGCGGGGAAAAGTGATGCTGGTTCTCACTGCCTCCTGGAACCCTTTCAAATGCCACAGACAATTTGGCCCTCTCTGCTTTCCTGCGGACTCCATCCTCAAAAGCACCTGTTTTCGCTTTCGGCAGCCTCCGGAGCAAAAAAGACAAACGTCCAGCTTTTGCTGCCACAGCAAAGGTGCCAGCGGGGAAAAGTAATGCTGGTTCTCACTGCCTCCTGGAACCCTTTCAAATGCCACAGACAATTTGGCCCTCTCTGCTTTCCTGCGGACTCCATCCTCAAAAGCACCTTTTTTCGCTTTCGGCAACCTCCGGAGCAAAAAAGACAAACGTCCAGCTTTTGCTGCCACAGCAAAGGTGCCAGCGGGGAAAAGTAATGCTGGTTCTCACTGCCTCCTGGAACCCTTTCAAATGCCACAGACAATTTGGCCCTCTCTGCTTTCCTGCGGACTCCATCCTCAAAAGCACCTTTTTTCGCTTTCGGCAACCTCCGGAGCAAAAAAGACAAACGTCCAGCTTTTGCTGCCACAGCAAAGGTGCCAGCGGGGAAAAGTAATGCTGGTTCTCACTGCCTCCTGGAACCCTTTCAAATGCCACAGACAATTTGGCCCTCTCTGCTTTCCTGCGGACTCCATCCTCAAAAGCACCTGTTTTCGCTTTCGGCAGCCTCCGGAGCAAAAAAGACAAACGTCCAGCTTTTGCTGCCACAGCAAAGGTGCCAGCGGGGAAAAGTAATGCTGGTTCTCACTGCCTCCTGGAACCCTTTCAAATGCCCCAGACAATTTGGCCCTCTCTGCTTTCCTGCGGACTCCATCCTCAAAAGCACCTGTTTTCGCTTTCGGCAGCCTCCGGAGCAAAAAAGAAAAACGTCCAGCTTTTGCTGCCACAACAAAGGTGCCAGCGGGGAAAAGTAATGCTGGTTCTCACTGCCTCCTGGAACCCTTTCAAATGCCACAGACAATTTGGCCCTCTCTGCTTTCCTGCGGACTCCATCCTCAAAAGCACCTGTTTTCGCTTTTGGCAACCTCCGGAGCAAAAAAGACAAACGTCCAGCTTTTGCTGCCACAGCAAAGGTGCCAGCGGGGAAAAGTAATGCTGGTTCTCACTGCCTCCTGGAACCCTTTCAAATGCCACAGACAATTTGGCCCTCTCTGCTTTCCTGCGGACTCCATCCTCAAAAGCACCTGTTTTTGCTTTCGGCAGCCTCCAGAGCAAAAAAGACAAACGTCCAGCTTTTGCTGCCACAGCAAAGGTGCCAGCGGGGAAAAGTAATGCTGGTTCTCACTGCCTCCTGGAACCTCTTCAAATGCCCCAGACAATTTGGCCCTCTCTGCTTTCCTGCGGACTCCATCCTCAAAAGCACCTGTTTTCGCTTTTGGCAGCCTCCGGAGCAAAAAAGACAAACGTCCAGCTTTTGCTGCCACAGCAAAGGTGCCAGCGGGGAAAAGTAATGCTGGTTCTCACTGCCTCCTGGAACCCTTTCAAATGCCACAGACAATTTGGCCCTCTCTGCTTTCCTGCGGACTCCATCCTCAAAAGCACCTGTTTTCGCTTTCGGCAGCCTCCGGAGCAAAAAAGACAAACGTCCAGCTTTTGCTGCCACAGCAAAGGTGCCAGCGGGGAAAAGTGATGCTGGTTCTCACTGCCTCCTGGAACCCTTTCAAATGCCACAGACAATTTGGCCCTCTCTGCTTTCCTGCGGACTCCATCCTCAAAAGCACCTGTTTTCGCTTTCGGCAGCCTCCGGAGCAAAAAAGACAAACGTCCAGCTTTTGCTGCCACAGCAAAGGTGCCAGCGGGGAAAAGTAATGCTGGTTCTCACTGCCTCCTGGAACCTGTTCAAATGCCCCAGACAATTTGGCCCTCTCTGCTTTCCTGCGGACTCCATCCTCAAAAGCACCTGTTTTCGCTTTTGGCAGCCTCCGGAGCAAAAAAGACAAACGTCCAGCTTTTGCTGCCACAGCAAAGGTGCCAGCGGGGAAAAGTAATGCTGGTTCTCACTGCCTCCTGGAACCCTTTCAAATGCCACAGACAATTTGGCCCTCTCTGCTTTCCTGCGGACTCCATCCTCAAAAGCACCTGTTTTCGCTTTCGGCAGCCTCCGGAGCAAAAAAGACAAACGTCCAGCTTTTGCTGCCACAGCAAAGGTGCCAGCGGGGAAAAGTAATGCTGGTTCTCACTGCCTCCTGGAACCCTTTCAAATGCCACAGACAATTTGGCCCTCTCTGCTTTCCTGCGGACTCCATCCTCAAAAGCACCTGTTTTCGCTTTCGGCAGCCTCCGGAGCAAAAAAGACAAACGTCCAGCTTTTGCTGCCACAACAAAGGTGCCAGCGGGGAAAAGTAATGCTGGTTCTCACTGCCTCCTGGAACCCTTTCAAATGCCACAGACAATTTGGCCCTCTCTGCTTTCCTGCGGACTCCATCCTCAAAAGCACCTGTTTTCGCTTTCGGCAACCTCCGGAGCAAAAAAGACAAACGTCCAGCTTTTGCTGCCACAGCAAAGGTGCCAGCGGGGAAAAGTAATGCTGGTTCTCACTGCCTCCTTGAACCCTTTCAAATGCCACAGACAATTTGGCCCTCTCTGCTTTCCTGCGGACTCCATCCTCAAAAGCACCTGTTTTTGCTTTCGGCAGCCTCCGGAGCAAAAAAGACAAACGTCCAGCTTTTGCTGCCACAGCAAAGGTGCCAGCGGGGAAAAGTAATGCTGGTTCTCACTGCCTCCTGGAACCTCTTCAAATGCCCCAGACAATTTGGCCCTCTCTGCTTTCCTGCGGACTCCATCCTCAAAAGCACCTGTTTTCGCTTTTGGCAACCTCCGGAGCAAAAAAGACAAACGTCCAGCTTTTGCTGCCACAGCAAAGGTGCCAGCGGGGAAAAGTAATGCTGGTTCTCACTGCCTCCTGGAACCTCTTCAAATGCCCCAGACAATTTGGCCCTCTCTGCTTTCCTGCGGACTCCATCCTCAAAAGCACCTGTTTTCGCTTTCGGCAGCCTCCGGAGCAAAAAAGACAAACGTCCAGCTTTTGCTGCCACAGCAAAGGTGCCAGCGGGGAAAAGTAATGCTGGTTCTCACTGCCTCCTGGAACCCTTTCAAATGCCACAGACAATTTGGCCCTCTCTGCTTTCCTGCGGACTCCATCCTCAAAAGCACCTGTTTTCGCTTTCGGCAGCCTCCGGAGCAAAAAAGACAAACGTCCAGCTTTTGCTGCCACAGCAAAGGTGCCAGCGGGGAAAAGTAATGCTGGTTCTCACTGCCTCCTGGAACCCTTTCAAATGCCCCAGACAATTTGGCCCTCTCTGCTTTCCTGCGGACTCCATCCTCAAAAGCACCTGTTTTCGCTTTCGGCAGCCTCCGGAGCAAAAAAGACAAACGTCCAGCTTTTGCTGCCACAACAAAGGTGCCAGCGGGGAAAAGTAATGCTGGTTCTCACTGCCTCCTGGAACCCTTTCAAATGCCCCAGACAATTTGGCCCTCTCTGCTTTCCTGCGGACTCCATCCTCAAAAGCACCTGTTTTCGCTTTCGGCAACCTCATGAGCAAAAAAGACAAACGTCCAGCTTTTGCTGCCACAGCAAAGGTGCCAGCGGGGAAAAGTAATGCTGGTTCTCACTGCCTCCTGGAACCCTTTCAAATGCCCCAGACAATTTGGCCCTCTCTGCTTTCCTGCGGACTCTATCCTCAAAAGCGCCTTTTTTCACTTTCGGCGCACTCCGGTGGTAAAAAGACAAACGTCCAGCTTTTGCTGCCACAGCAAAGGTGCCAGCGGGGAAAAGTAATGCTGGTTCTCACTGCCTCCTGGAACCCTTTCAAATGCCACAGACAATTTGGCCCTCTCTGCTTTCCTGCGGACTCCATCGTCAAAAGCACCTGTTTTCGCTTTCGGCAGCCTCCGGAGCAAAAAAGACAAACGTCCAGCTTTTGCTGCCACAGCAAAGGTGCCAGCGGGGAAAAGTAATGCTGGTTCTCACTGCCTCCTGGAACCCTTTCAAATGCCCCAGACAATTTGGCCCTCTCTGCTTTCCTGCGGACTCCATCCTCAAAAGCACCTGTTTTCGCTTTCGGCAGCCTCCGGAGCAAAAAAGACAAACGTCCAGCTTTTGCTGCCACAACAAAGGTGCCAGCGGGGAAAAGTAATGCTGGTTCTCACTGCCTCCTGGAACCCTTTCAAATGCCCCAGACAATTTGGCCCTCTCTGCTTTCCTGCGGACTCCATCCTCAAAAGCACCTGTTTTCGCTTTCGGCAACCTCCGGAGCAAAAAAGACAAACGTCCAGCTTTTGCTGCCACAGCAAAGGTGCCAGCGGGGAAAAGTAATGCTGGTTCTCACTGCCTCCTGGAACCCTTTCAAATGCCCCAGACAATTTGGCCCTCTCTGCTTTCCTGCGGACTCCATCCTCAAAAGCACCTGTTTTTGCTTTCGGCAGCCTCCGGAGCAAAAAAGACAAACGTCCAGCTTTTGCTGCCACAGCAAAGGTGCCAGCGGGGAAAAGTAATGCTGGTTCTCACTGCCTCCTGGAACCTCTTCAAATGCCCCAGACAATTTGGCCCTCTCTGCTTTCCTGCGGACTCCATCCTCAAAAGCACCTGTTTTCGCTTTCGGCAGCCTCCGGAGCAAAAAAGACAAACGTCCAGCTTTTGCTGCCACAGCAAAGGTGCCAGCGGGGAAAAGTAATGCTGGTTCTCACTGCCTCCTGGAACTCTTTCAAATGCCCCAGACAATTTGGCCCTCTCTGCTTTCCTGCGGACTCCATCCTCAAAAGCACCTGTTTTCGCTTTCGGCAGCCTCCGGAGCAAAAAAGACAAACGTCCAGCTTTTGCTGCCACAGCAAAGGTGCCAGCGGGGAAACGTAATGCTGGTTCTCACTGCCTCCTGGAACCCTTTCAAATGCCCCAGACAATTTGGCCCTCTCTGCTTTCCTGCGGACTCCATCCTCAAAAGCACCTGTTTTCGCTTTCGGCAACCTCCGGAGCAAAAAAGACAAACGTCCAGCTTTTGCTGCCACAGCAAAGGTGCCAGCGGGGAAAAGTAATGCTGGTTCTCACTGCCTCCTGGAACCCTTTCAAATGCCACAGACAATTTGGCCCTCTCTGCTTTCCTGCGGACTCCATCCTCAAAAGCACCTGTTTTCGCTTTCGGCAGCCTCCGGAGCAAAAAAGACAAACGTCCAGCTTTTGCTGCCACAGCAAAGGTGCCAGCGGGGAAAAGTAATGCTGGTTCTCACTGCCTCCTGGAACCCTTTCAAATGCCCCAGACAATTTGGCCCTCTCTGCTTTCCTGCGGACTCCATCCTCAAAAGCACCTGTTTTCGCTTTCGGCAGCCTCCGGAGCAAAAAAGACAAACGTCCAGCTTTTGCTGCCACAACAAAGGTGCCAGCGGGGAAAAGTAATGCTGGTTCTCACTGCCTCCTGGAACCCTTTCAAATGCCCCAGACAATTTGGCCCTCTCTGCTTTCCTGCGGACTCCATCCTCAAAAGCACCTGTTTTCGCTTTCGGCAGCCTCCGGAGCAAAAAAGACAAACGTCCAGCTTTTGCTGCCACAACAAAGGTGCCAGCGGGGAAAAGTAATGCTGGTTCTCACTGCCTCCTGGAACCCTTTCAAATGCCCCAGACAATTTGGCCCTCTCTGCTTTCCTGCGGACTCCATCCTCAAAAGCACCTGTTTTCGCTTTCGGCAACCTCATGAGCAAAAAAGACAAACGTCCAGCTTTTGCTGCCACAGCAAAGGTGCCAGCGGGGAAAAGTAATGCTGGTTCTCACTGCCTCCTGGAACCCTTTCAAATGCCCCAGACAATTTGGCCCTCTCTGCTTTCCTGCGGACTCTATCCTCAAAAGCGCCTTTTTTCACTTTCGGCGCACTCCGGTGGTAAAAAGACAAACGTCCAGCTTTTGCTGCCACAGCAAAGGTGCCAGCGGGGAAAAGTAATGCTGGTTCTCACTGCCTCCTGGAACCCTTTCAAATGCCACAGACAATTTGGCCCTCTCTGCTTTCCTGCGGACTCCATCGTCAAAAGCACCTGTTTTCGCTTTCGGCAGCCTCCGGAGCAAAAAAGACAAACGTCCAGCTTTTGCTGCCACAGCAAAGGTGCCAGCGGGGAAAAGTAATGCTGGTTCTCACTGCCTCCTGGAACCCTTTCAAATGCCCCAGACAATTTGGCCCTCTCTGCTTTCCTGCGGACTCCATCCTCAAAAGCACCTGTTTTCGCTTTCGGCAGCCTCCGGAGCAAAAAAGACAAACGTCCAGCTTTTGCTGCCACAACAAAGGTGCCAGCGGGGAAAAGTAATGCTGGTTCTCACTGCCTCCTGGAACCCTTTCAAATGCCCCAGACAATTTGGCCCTCTCTGCTTTCCTGCGGACTCCATCCTCAAAAGCACCTGTTTTCGCTTTCGGCAACCTCCGGAGCAAAAAAGACAAACGTCCAGCTTTTGCTGCCACAGCAAAGGTGCCAGCGGGGAAAAGTAATGCTGGTTCTCACTGCCTCCTGGAACCCTTTCAAATGCCCCAGACAATTTGGCCCTCTCTGCTTTCCTGCGGACTCCATCCTCAAAAGCACCTGTTTTTGCTTTCGGCAGCCTCCGGAGCAAAAAAGACAAACGTCCAGCTTTTGCTGCCACAGCAAAGGTGCCAGCGGGGAAAAGTAATGCTGGTTCTCACTGCCTCCTGGAACCTCTTCAAATGCCCCAGACAATTTGGCCCTCTCTGCTTTCCTGCGGACTCCATCCTCAAAAGCACCTGTTTTCGCTTTCGGCAGCCTCCGGAGCAAAAAAGACAAACGTCCAGCTTTTGCTGCCACAGCAAAGGTGCCAGCGGGGAAAAGTAATGCTGGTTCTCACTGCCTCCTGGAACTCTTTCAAATGCCCCAGACAATTTGGCCCTCTCTGCTTTCCTGCGGACTCCATCCTCAAAAGCACCTGTTTTCGCTTTCGGCAGCCTCCGGAGCAAAAAAGACAAACGTCCAGCTTTTGCTGCCACAGCAAAGGTGCCAGCGGGGAAACGTAATGCTGGTTCTCACTGCCTCCTGGAACCCTTTCAAATGCCCCAGACAATTTGGCCCTCTCTGCTTTCCTGCGGACTCCATCCTCAAAAGCACCTGTTTTCGCTTTCGGCAACCTCCGGAGCAAAAAAGACAAACGTCCAGCTTTTGCTGCCACAGCAAAGGTGCCAGCGGGGAAAAGTAATGCTGGTTCTCACTGCCTCCTGGAACCCTTTCAAATGCCACAGACAATTTGGCCCTCTCTGCTTTCCTGCGGACTCCATCCTCAAAAGCACCTGTTTTCGCTTTCGGCAGCCTCCGGAGCAAAAAAGACAAACGTCCAGCTTTTGCTGCCACAGCAAAGGTGCCAGCGGGGAAAAGTAATGCTGGTTCTCACTGCCTCCTGGAACCTCTTCAAATGCCCCAGACAATTTGGCCCTCTCTGCTTTCCTGCTGACTCCATCCTCAAAAGCACCTGTTTTCGCTTTTGGCAACCTCCGGAGCAAAAAAGACAAACGTCCAGCTTTTGCTGCCACAGCAAAGGTGCCAGCGGGGAAAAGTAATGCTGGTTCTCACTGCCTCCTGGAACCCTTTCAAATGCCACAGACAATTAAGCCCTCTCTGCTTTCCTGCGGACTCTATCCTCAAAAGCGCCTTTTTTCACTTTCGGCGCCCTCCGGTGGTAAAAAGACAAACGTCCAGCTTTTGCTGCCACAGCAAAGGTGCCAGCGGGGAAAAGTAATGCTGGTTCTCACTGCCTCCTGGAACTCTTTCAAATGCCACAGACAATTTGGCCCTCTCTGCTTTCCTGCGGACTCCATCGTCAAAAGCACCTATTTTCGCTTTCGGCAGCCTCCGGAGCAAAAAAGACAAACGTCCAGCTTTTGCTGCCACAGCAAAGGTGCCAGCGGGGAAAAGTAATGCTGGTTCTCACTGCCTCCTGGAACCCTTTCAAATGCCACAGACAATTTGGCCCTCTCTGCTTTCCTGCGGACTCCATCCTCAAAAGCACCTTTTTTCGCTTTCGGCAACCTCCGGAGCAAAAAAGACAAACGTCCAGCTTTTGCTGCCACAGCAAAGGTGCCAGCGGGAAAAGTAATGCTGGTTCTCACTGCCTCCTGGAACCCTTTCAAATGCCACAGACAATTTGGCCCTCTCTGCTTTCCTGCGGACTCCATCCTCAAAAGCACCTGTTTTCGCTTTCGGCAGCCTCCGGAGCAAAAAAGACAAACGTCCAGCTTTTGCTGCCACAGCAAAGGTGCCAGCGGGGAAAAGTAATGCTGGTTCTCACTGCCTCCTGGAACCCTTTCAAATGCCCCAGACAATTTGGCCCTCTCTGCTTTCCTGCGGACTCCATCCTCAAAAGCACCTGTTTTCGCTTTCGGCAACCTCCGGAGCAAAAAAGACAAACGTCCAGCTTTTGCTGCCACAACAAAGGTGCCAGCTGGGAAAAGTAATGCTGGTTCTCACTGCCTCCTGGAACCTCTTCAAATGCCCCAGACAATTTGGCCCTCTCTGCTTTCCTGCTGACTCCATCCTCAAAAGCACCTGTTTTCGCTTTTGGCAACCTCCGGAGCAAAAAAGACAAACGTCCAGCTTTTGCTGCCACAGCAAAGGTGCCAGCGGGGAAAAGTAATGCTGGTTCTCACTGCCTCCTGGAACCCTTTCAAATGCCACAGACAATTAAGCCCTCTCTGCTTTCCTGCGGACTCTATCCTCAAAAGCGCCTTTTTTCACTTTCGGCGCCCTCCGGTGGTAAAAAGACAAACGTCCAGCTTTTGCTGCCACAGCAAAGGTGCCAGCGGGGAAAAGTAATGCTGGTTCTCACTGCCTCCTGGAACTCTTTCAAATGCCACAGACAATTTGGCCCTCTCTGCTTTCCTGCGGACTCCATCCTCAAAAGCACCTATTTTCGCTTTCGGCAGCCTCCGGAGCAAAAAAGACAAACGTCCAGCTTTTGCTGCCACAGCAAAGGTGCCAGCGGGGAAAAGTGATGCTGGTTCTCACTGCCTCCTGGAAACCTTTCAAATGCCACAGACAATTTGGCCCTCTCTGCTTTCCTGTGGACTCCATCCTCAAAAGCACCTGTTTTCGCTTTCGGCAGCCTCCGGAGCAAAAAAGACAAACGTCCAGCTTTTGCTGCCACAGCAAAGGTGCCAGCGGGGAAAAGTAATGCTGGTTCTCACTGCCTCCTGGAACCTGTTCAAATGCCCCAGACAATTTGGCCCTCTCTGCTTTCCTGCGGACTCCATCCTCAAAAGCACCTGTTTTCGCTTTCGGCAGCCTCCGGAGCAAAAAAGACAAACGTCCAGCTTTTGCTGCCACAGCAAAGGTGCCAGCGGGGAAAAGTAATGCTGGTTCTCACTGCCTCCTGGAACCTCTTCAAATGCCCCAGACAATTAAGCCCTCTCTGCTTTCCTGCGGACTCTATCCTCAAAAGCGCCTTTTTTCACTTTCGGCGCACTCCGGTGGTAAAAAGACAAACGTCCAGCTTTTGCTGCCACAGCAAAGGTGCCAGCGGGGAAAAGTGATGCTGGTTCTCACTGCCTCCTGGAACCCTTTCAAATGCCACAGACAATTTGGCCCTCTCTGCTTTCCTGCGGACTCCATCCTCAAAAGCACCTGTTTTCGCTTTCGGCAGCCTCCGGAGCAAAAAAGACAAACGTCCAGCTTTTCCTGCCACAGCAAAGGTGCCAGCGGGGAAAAGTAATGCTGGTTCTCACTGCCTCCTGGAACCCTTTCAAATGCCACAGACAATTTGGCCCTCTCTGCTTTCCTGCGGACTCCATCCTCAAAAGCACCTTTTTTCGCTTTCGGCAACCTCCGGAGCAAAAAAGACAAACGTCCAGCTTTTGCTGCCACAGCAAAGGTGCCAGCGGGGAAAAGTAATGCTGGTTCTCACTGCCTCCTGGAACCCTTTCAAATGCCACAGACAATTTGGCCCTCTCTGCTTTCCTGCGGACTCCATCCTCAAAAGCACCTTTTTTCGCTTTCGGCAACCTCCGGAGCAAAAAAGACAAACGTCCAGCTTTTGCTGCCACAGCAAAGGTGCCAGCGGGGAAAAGTAATGCTGGTTCTCACTGCCTCCTGGAACCCTTTCAAATGCCACAGACAATTTGGCCCTCTCTGCTTTCCTGCGGACTCCATCCTCAAAAGCACCTGTTTTCGCTTTCGGCAGCCTCCGGAGCAAAAAAGACAAACGTCCAGCTTTTGCTGCCACAGCAAAGGTGCCAGCGGGGAAAAGTAATGCTGGTTCTCACTGCCTCCTGGAACCCTTTCAAATGCCCCAGACAATTTGGCCCTCTCTGCTTTCCTGCGGACTCCATCCTCAAAAGCACCTGTTTTCGCTTTCGGCAGCCTCCGGAGCAAAAAAGAAAAACGTCCAGCTTTTGCTGCCACAACAAAGGTGCCAGCGGGGAAAAGTAATGCTGGTTCTCACTGCCTCCTGGAACCCTTTCAAATGCCACAGACAATTTGGCCCTCTCTGCTTTCCTGCGGACTCCATCCTCAAAAGCACCTGTTTTCGCTTTTGGCAACCTCCGGAGCAAAAAAGACAAACGTCCAGCTTTTGCTGCCACAGCAAAGGTGCCAGCGGGGAAAAGTAATGCTGGTTCTCACTGCCTCCTGGAACCCTTTCAAATGCCACAGACAATTTGGCCCTCTCTGCTTTCCTGCGGACTCCATCCTCAAAAGCACCTGTTTTTGCTTTCGGCAGCCTCCAGAGCAAAAAAGACAAACGTCCAGCTTTTGCTGCCACAGCAAAGGTGCCAGCGGGGAAAAGTAATGCTGGTTCTCACTGCCTCCTGGAACCTCTTCAAATGCCCCAGACAATTTGGCCCTCTCTGCTTTCCTGCGGACTCCATCCTCAAAAGCACCTGTTTTCGCTTTTGGCAGCCTCCGGAGCAAAAAAGACAAACGTCCAGCTTTTGCTGCCACAGCAAAGGTGCCAGCGGGGAAAAGTAATGCTGGTTCTCACTGCCTCCTGGAACCCTTTCAAATGCCACAGACAATTTGGCCCTCTCTGCTTTCCTGCGGACTCCATCCTCAAAAGCACCTGTTTTCGCTTTCGGCAGCCTCCGGAGCAAAAAAGACAAACGTCCAGCTTTTGCTGCCACAGCAAAGGTGCCAGCGGGGAAAAGTGATGCTGGTTCTCACTGCCTCCTGGAACCCTTTCAAATGCCACAGACAATTTGGCCCTCTCTGCTTTCCTGCGGACTCCATCCTCAAAAGCACCTGTTTTCGCTTTCGGCAGCCTCCGGAGCAAAAAAGACAAACGTCCGCTTTTGCTGCCACAGCAAAGGTGCCAGCGGGGAAAAGTAATGCTGGTTCTCACTGCCTCCTGGAACCTGTTCAAATGCCCCAGACAATTTGGCCCTCTCTGCTTTCCTGCGGACTCCATCCTCAAAAGCACCTGTTTTCGCTTTTGGCAGCCTCCGGAGCAAAAAAGACAAACGTCCAGCTTTTGCTGCCACAGCAAAGGTGCCAGCGGGGAAAAGTAATGCTGGTTCTCACTGCCTCCTGGAACCCTTTCAAATGCCACAGACAATTTGGCCCTCTCTGCTTTCCTGCGGACTCCATCCTCAAAAGCACCTGTTTTCGCTTTCGGCAGCCTCCGGAGCAAAAAAGACAAACGTCCAGCTTTTGCTGCCACAGCAAAGGTGCCAGCGGGGAAAAGTAATGCTGGTTCTCACTGCCTCCTGGAACCCTTTCAAATGCCACAGACAATTTGGCCCTCTCTGCTTTCCTGCGGACTCCATCCTCAAAAGCACCTGTTTTCGCTTTCGGCAGCCTCCGGAGCAAAAAAGACAAACGTCCAGCTTTTGCTGCCACAACAAAGGTGCCAGCGGGGAAAAGTAATGCTGGTTCTCACTGCCTCCTGGAACCCTTTCAAATGCCACAGACAATTTGGCCCTCTCTGCTTTCCTGCGGACTCCATCCTCAAAAGCACCTGTTTTCGCTTTCGGCAACCTCCGGAGCAAAAAAGACAAACGTCCAGCTTTTGCTGCCACAGCAAAGGTGCCAGCGGGGAAAAGTAATGCTGGTTCTCACTGCCTCCTTGAACCCTTTCAAATGCCACAGACAATTTGGCCCTCTCTGCTTTCCTGCGGACTCCATCCTCAAAAGCACCTGTTTTTGCTTTCGGCAGCCTCCGGAGCAAAAAAGACAAACGTCCAGCTTTTGCTGCCACAGCAAAGGTGCCAGCGGGGAAAAGTAATGCTGGTTCTCACTGCCTCCTGGAACCTCTTCAAATGCCCCAGACAATTTGGCCCTCTCTGCTTTCCTGCGGACTCCATCCTCAAAAGCACCTGTTTTCGCTTTTGGCAACCTCCGGAGCAAAAAAGACAAACGTCCAGCTTTTGCTGCCACAGCAAAGGTGCCAGCGGGGAAAAGTAATGCTGGTTCTCACTGCCTCCTGGAACCTCTTCAAATGCCCCAGACAATTTGGCCCTCTCTGCTTTCCTGCGGACTCCATCCTCAAAAGCACCTGTTTTCGCTTTCGGCAGCCTCCGGAGCAAAAAAGACAAACGTCCAGCTTTTGCTGCCACAGCAAAGGTGCCAGCGGGGAAAAGTAATGCTGGTTCTCACTGCCTCCTGGAACCTGTTCAAATGCCCCAGACAATTTGGCCATCTCTGCTTTCCTGCGGACTCCATCCTCAAAAGCACCTGTTTTCGCTTTCGGCAGCCTCCGGAGCAAAAAAGACAAACGTCCAGCTTTTGCTGCCACAGCAAAGGTGCCAGCGGGGAAAAGTAATGCTGGTTCTCACTGCCTCCTGGAACCCTTTCAAATGCCCCAGACAATTTGGCCCTCTCTGCTTTCCTGCGGACTCCATCCTCAAAAGCACCTGTTTTCGCTTTTGGCAGCCTCCGGAGCAAAAAAGACAAACGTCCAGCTTTTGCTGCCACAGCAAAGGTGCCAGCTGGGAAAAGTAATGCTGGTTCTCACTGCCTCCTGGAACTCCTTCAAATGCCCCAGACAATTTGGCCCTCTCTGCTTTCCTGCGGACTCCATCCTCAAAAGCACCTGTTTTCGCTTTCGGCAGCCTCCGGAGCAAAAAAGACAAACGTCCAGCTTTTGCTGCCACAGCAAAGGTGCCAGCGGGGAAAAGTAATGCTGGTTCTCACTGCCTCCTGGAACCTCTTCAAATGCCACAGACAATTTGGCCCTCTCTGCTTTCCTGCGGACTCCATCCTCAAAAGCACCTGTTTTCGCTTTTGGCAACCTCCGGAGCAAAAAAGACAAACGTCCAGCTTTTGCTGCCACAGCAAAGGTGCCAGCGGGGAAAAGTAATGCTGGTTCTCACTGCCTCCTGGAACCCTTTCAAATGCCCCAGACAATTAAGCCCTCTCTGCTTTCCTGCGGACTCTATCCTCAAAAGCGCCTTTTTTCACTTTCGGCGCCCTCCGGTGGTAAAAAGACAAACGTCCAGCTTTTGCTGCCACAGCAAAGGTGCCAGCGGGGAAAAGTAATGCTGGTTCTCACTGCCTCCTGGAACCCTTTCAAATGCCCCAGACAATTAAGCCCTCTCTGCTTTCCTGCGGACTCTATCCTCAAAAGCGCCTTTTTTCACTTTCGGCGCACTCCGGTGGTAAAAAGACAAACGTCCAGCTTTTGCTGCCACAGCAAAGGTGCCAGCGGGGAAAAGTGATGCTGGTTCTCACTGCCTCCTGGAACTCTTTCAAATGCCCCAGACAATTTGGCCCTCTCTGCTTTCCTGCGGACTCCATCCTCAAAAGCACCTGTTTTCGCTTTCGGCAGCCTCCGGAGCAAAAAAGACAAAAGTCCAGCCTTTGCTGCCACAACAAAGGTGCCAGCGGGGAAAAGTAATGCTGGTTCTCACTGCCTCCTGGAACCCTTTCAAATGCCCCAGACAATTTGGCCCTCTCTGCTTTCCTGCGGACTCTATCCTCAAAAGCACCTGTTTTCGCTTTCGGCAGCCTCCGGAGCAAAAAAGACAAACGTCCAGCTTTTGCTGCCACAGCAAAGGTGCCAGCGGGGAAAAGTAATGCTGGTTCTCACTACCTCCTTGAACCCTTTCAAATGCCACAGACAATTTGGCCCTCTCTGCTTTCCTGCGGACTCCATCCTCAAAAGCACCTGTTTTCGCTTTCGGCAACCTCCGGAGCAAAAAAGACAAACGTCCAGCTTTTGCTGCCACAGCAAAGGTGCCAGCGGGGAAAAGTAATGCTGGTTCTCACTGCCTCCTGGAACCCTTTCAAATGCCCCAGACAATTTGGCCCTCTCTGCTTTCCTGCGGACTCCATCCTCAAAAGCACCTGTTTTCGCTTTCGGCAGCCTCCGGAGCAAAAAAGACAAACGTCCAGCTTTTGCTGCCACAGCAAAGGTGCCAGCGGGGAAAAGTAATGCTGGTTCTCACTGCCTCCTGGAACCCTTTCAAATGCCCCAGACAATTTGGCCCTCTCTGCTTTCCTGCGGACTCTATCCTCAAAAGCGCCTTTTTTCACTTTCGGCGCACTCCGGTGGTAAAAAGACAAACGTCCAGCTTTTGCTGCCACAGCAAAGGTGCCAGCGGGGAAAAGTGATGCTGGTTCTCACTGCCTCCTGGAACTCTTTCAAATGCCACAGACAATTTGGCCCTCTCTGCTTTCCTGCGGACTCCATCCTCAAAAGCACCTGTTTTCGCTTTCGGCAGCCTCCGGAGCAAAAAAGACAAACGTCCAGCCTTTGCTGCCACAACAAAGGTGCCAGCGGGGAAAAGTAATGCTGGTTCTCACTGCCTCCTGGAACCCTTTCAAATGCCCCAGACAATTTGGCCCTCTCTGCTTTCCTGCGGACTCTATCCTCAAAAGCACCTGTTTTCGCTTTCGGCAGCCTCCGGAGCAAAAAAGACAAACGTCCAGCTTTTGCTGCCACAGCAAAGGTGCCAGCGGGGAAAAGTAATGCTGGTTCTCACTACCTCCTTGAACCCTTTCAAATGCCACAGACAATTTGGCCCTCTCTGCTTTCCTGCGGACTCTATCCTCAAAAGCGCCTTTTTTCACTTTCGGCGCACTCCGGTGGTAAAAAGACAAACGTCCAGCTTTTGCTGCCACAGCAAACGTGCCAGCGGGGAAAAGTGATGCTGGTTCTCACTGCCTCCTGGAACTCTTTCAAATGCCACAGACAATTTGGCCCTCTCTGCTTTCCTGCGGACTCCATCCTCAAAAGCACCTGTTTTCGCTTTCGGCAGCCTCCGGAGCAAAAAAGACAAACGTCCAGCCTTTGCTGCCACAACAAAGGTGCCAGCGAAGAAAAGTAATGCTGGTTCTCACTGCCTCCTGGAACCCTTTCAAATGCCCCAGACAATTTGGCCCTCTCTGCTTTCCTGCGGACTCTATCCTCAAAAGCACCTGTTTTCGCTTTCGGCAACCTCCGGAGCAAAAAAGACAAACGTCCAGCTTTTGCTGCCACAGCAAAGGTGCCAGCGGGGAAAAGTAATGCTGGTTCTCACTACCTCCTTGAACCCTTTCAAATGCCACAGACAATTTAGCCCTCTCTGCTTTCCTGCGGACTCCATCCTCAAAAGCACCTGTTTTCGCTTTCGGCAACCTCCGGAGCAAAAAAGACAAACGTCCAGCTTTTGCTGCCACAGCAAAGGTGCCAGCGGGGAAAAGTAATGCTGGTTCTCACTGCCTCCTGGAACCCTTTCAAATGCCCCAGACAATTTGGCCCTCTCTGCTTTCCTGCGGACTCCATCCTCAAAAGCACCTGTTTTCGCTTTCGGCAGCCTCCGGAGCAAAAAAGACAAACGTCCAGCTTTTGCTGCCACAGCAAAGGTGCCAGCGGGGAAAAGTAATGCTGGTTCTCACTGCCTCCTGGAACCCTTTCAAATGCCCCAGACAATTAAGCCCTCTCTGCTTTCCTGCGGACTCTATCCTCAAAAGCGCCTTTTTTCACTTTCGGCGCACTCCGGTGGTAAAAAGACAAACGTCCAGCTTTTGCTGCCACAGCAAAGGTGCCAGCGGGGAAAAGTGATGCTGGTTCTCACTGCCTCCTGGAACCCTTTCAAATGCCCCAGACAATTTGGCCCTCTCTGCTTTCCTGCGGACTCCATCCTCAAAAGCACCTTTTTTCGCTTTCGGCAACCTCCGGAGCAAAAAAGACAAACGTCCAGCTTTTGCTGCCACAGCAAAGGTGCCAGCGGGGAAAAGTAATGCTGGTTCTCACTGCCTCCTGGAACCCTTTCAAATGCCCCAGACAATTTGGCCCTCTCTGCTTTCCTGCGGACTCCATCCTCAAAAGCACCTGTTTTCGCTTTCGGCAGCCTCCGGAGCAAAAAAGACAAACGTCCAGCTTTTGCTGCCACAGCAAAGGTGCCAGCGGGGAAAAGTAATGCTGGTTCTCACTGCCTCCTGGAACCCTTTCAAATGCCACAGACAATTTGGCCCTCTCTGCTTTCCTGCGGACTCCATCCTCAAAAGCACCTGTTTTCGCTTTCGGCAGCCTCCGGAGCAAAAAGACAAACGTCCAGCTTTTGCTGCCACAGCAAAGGTGCCAGCGGGGAAAAGTAATGCTGGTTCTCACTGCCTCCTGGAACCCTTTCAAATGCCCCAGACAATTTGGCCCTCTCTGCTTTCCTGCGGACTCCATCCTCAAAAGCACCTGTTTTCGCTTTCGGCAGCCTCCGGAGCAAAAAAGACAAACGTCCAGCTTTTGCTGCCACAGCAAAGGTGCCAGCGGGGAAAAGTAATGCTGGTTCTCACTGCCTCCTGGAACCCTTTCAAATGCCACAGACAATTTGGCCCTCTCTGCTTTCCTGCGGACTCCATCCTCAAAAGCACCTGTTTTCGCTTTCGGCAACCTCCGGAGCAAAAAAGACAAACGTCCAGCTTTTGCTTCCACAGCAAAGGTGCCAGAGGGGAAAAGTAATGCTGGTTCTCACTGCCTCCTGGAACCCTTTCAAATGCCCCAGACAATTTGGCCCTCTCTGCTTTCCTGCGGACTCCATCCTCAAAAGCACCTGTTTTTGCTTTCGGCAGCTTCCGGAGCAAAAAAGACAAACGTCCAGCTTTTGCTGCCACAGCAAAGGTGCCAGCGGGGAAAAGTAATGCTGGTTCTCACTGCCTCCTGGAACCTCTTCAAATGCCCCAGACAATTTGGCCCTCTCTGCTTTCCTGCGGACTCCATCCTCAAAAGCACCTGTTTTCGCTTTTGGCAACCTCCGGAGCAAAAAAGACAAACGTCCAGCTTTTGCTGCCACAGCAAAGGTGCCAGCGGGGAAAAGTAATGCTGGTTCTCACTGCCTCCTGGAACCCTTTCAAATGCCACAGACAATTTGGCCCTCTCTGCTTTCCTGCGGACTCCATCCTCAAAAGCACCTGTTTTCGCTTTCGGCAGCCTCCGGAGCAAAAAAGACAAACGTCCAGCTTTTGCTGCCACAGCAAAGGTGCCAGCGGGGAAAAGTAATGCTGGTTCTCACTGCCTCCTGGAACCCTTTCAAATGCCACAGACAATTTGGCCCTCTCTGCTTTCCTGCGGACTCTATCCTCAAAAGCACCTGTTTTCGCTTTCGGCAACCTCCGGAGCAAAAAAGACAAACGTCCAGCTTTTGCTGCCACAGCAAAGGTGCCAGCGGGGAAAAGTAATGCTGGTTCTCACTACCTCCTTGAACCCTTTCAAATGCCACAGACAATTTGGCCCTCTCTGCTTTCCTGCGGACTCCATCCTCAAAAGCACCTGTTTTCGCTTTCGGCAGCCTCCGGAGCAAAAAAGACAAACGTCCAGCTTTTGCTGCCACAGCAAAGGTGCCAGCGGGGAAAAGTAATGCTGGTTCTCACTGCCTCCTGGAACCCTTTCAAATGCCACAGACAATTTGGCCCTCTCTGCTTTCCTGCGGACTCCATCCTCAAAAGCACCTGTTTTCGCTTTCGGCAGCCTCCGGAGCAAAAAAGACAAACGTCCAGCTTTTGCTGCCACAGCAAAGGTGCCAGCGGGGAAAAGTAATGCTGGTTCTCACTGCCTCCTGGAACCCTTTCAAATGCCCCAGACAATTAAGCCCTCTCTGCTTTCCTGCGGACTCTATCCTCAAAAGCGCCTTTTTTCACTTTCGGCGCACTCCGGTGGTAAAAAGACAAACGTCCAGCTTTTGCTGCCACAGCAAAGGTGCCAGCGGGGAAAAGTGATGCTGGTTCTCACTGCCTCCTGGAACCCTTTCAAATGCCACAGACAATTTGGCCCTCTCTGCTTTCCTGCGGACTCCATCCTCAAAAGCACCTGTTTTCGCTTTCGGCAACCTCCGGAGCAAAAAAGACAAACGTCCAGCTTTTGCTGCCACAGCAAAGGTGCCAGCGGGGAAAAGTAATGCTGGTTCTCACTGCCTCCTGGAACCCTTTCAAATGCCCCAGACAATTTGGCCCTCTCTGCTTTCCTGCGGACTCCATCCTCAAAAGCACCTGTTTTCGCTTTCGGCAGCCTCCGGAGCAAAAAAGACAAACGTCCAGCTTTTGCTGCCACAGCAAAGGTGCCAGCGGGGAAAAGTAATGCTGGTTCTCACTGCCTCCTGGAACCCTTTCAAATGCCACAGACAATTTGGCCCTCTCTGCTTTCCTGCGGACTCCATCCTCAAAAGCACCTGTTTTCGCTTTCGGCAGCCTCCGGAGCAAAAAAGAAAAACGTCCAGCTTTTGCTGCCACAGCAAAGGTGCCAGCGGGGAAAAGTAATGCTGGTTCTCACTGCCTCCTGGAACCCTTTCAAATGCCACAGACAATTTGGCCCTCTCTGCTTTCCTGCGGACTCCATCCTCAAAAGCACCTGTTTTCGCTTTCGGCAACCTCCGGAGCAAAAAAGACAAACGTCCAGCTTTTGCTTCCACAGCAAAGCTGCCAGAGGGGAAAAGTAATGCTGGTTCTCACTGCCTCCTGGAACCCTTTCAAATGCCCCAGACAATTTGGCCCTCTCTGCTTTCCTGCGGACTCCATCCTCAAAAGCACCTGTTTTTGCTTTCGGCAGCCTCCGGAGCAAAAAGACAAACGTCCAGCTTTTGCTGCCACAGCAAAGGTGCCAGCGGGGAAAAGTAATGCTGGTTCTCACTGCCTCCTGGAACCTCTTCAAATGCCCCAGACAATTTGGCCCTCTCTGCTTTCCTGCGGACTCCATCCTCAAAAGCACCTGTTTTCGCTTTTGGCAACCTCCGGAGCAAAAAAGACAAACGTCCAGCTTTTGCTGCCACAGCAAAGGTGCCAGCGGGGAAAAGTAATGCTGGTTCTCACTGCCTCCTGGAACCCTTTCAAATGCCACAGACAATTTGGCCCTCTCTGCTTTCCTGCGGACTCCATCCTCAAAAGCACCTGTTTTCGCTTTCGGCAGCCTCCGGAGCAAAAAAGACAAACGTCCAGCTTTTGCTGCCACAGCAAAGGTGCCAGCGGGGAAAAGTAATGCTGGTTCTCACTGCCTCCTGGAACCCTTTCAAATGCCACAGACAATTTGGCCCTCTCTGCTTTCCTGCGGACTCCATCCTCAAAAGCACCTGTTTTCGCTTTCGGCAGCCTCCGGAGCAAAAAAGACAAACGTCCAGCTTTTGCTGCCACAGCAAAGGTGCCAGCTGGGAAAAGTAATGCTGGTTCTCACTGCCTCCTGGAACTCCTTCAAATGCCCCAGACAATTTGGCCCTCTCTGCTTTCCTGCGGACTCCATCCTCAAAAGCACCTGTTTTCGCTTTCGGCAGCCTCCGGAGCAAAAAAGACAAACGTCCAGCTTTTGCTGCCACAGCAAAGGTGCCAGCGGGGAAAAGTAATGCTGGTTCTCACTGCCTCCTGGAACCCTTTCAAATGCCCCAGACAATTTGGCCCTCTCTGCTTTCCTGCGGACTCTATCCTCAAAAAGCGCCTTTTTTCACTTTCGGCGCACTCCGGTGGTAAAAAGACAAACGTCCAGCTTTTGCTGCCACAGCAAAGGTGCCAGCGGGGAAAAGTGATGCTGGTTCTCACTGCCTCCTGGAACTCTTTCAAATGCCACAGACAATTTGGCCCTCTCTGCTTTCCTGCGGACTCCATCCTCAAAAGCACCTGTTTTCGCTTTCGGCAGCCTCCGGAGCAAAAAAGACAAACGTCCAGCCTTTGCTGCCACAACAAAGGTGCCAGCGGGGAAAAGTAATGCTGGTTCTCACTGCCTCCTGGAACCCTTTCAAATGCCCCAGACAATTTGGCCCTCTCTGCTTTCCTGCGGACTCTATCCTCAAAAGCACCTGTTTTCGCTTTCGGCAGCCTCCGGAGCAAAAAAGACAAACGTCCAGCTTTTGCTGCCACAGCAAAGGTGCCAGCGGGGAAAAGTAATGCTGGTTCTCACTGCCTCCTGGAACCTCTTCAAATGCCCCAGACAATTTGGCCCTCTCTGCTTTCCTGCGGACTCCATCCTCAAAAGCACCTGTTTTCGCTTTTGGCAACCTCCGGAGCAAAAAAGACAAACGTCCAGCTTTTGCTGCCACAGCAAAGGTGCCAGCGGGGAAAAGTAATGCTGGTTCTCACTGCCTCCTGGAACCCTTTCAAATGCCACAGACAATTTGGCCCTCTCTGCTTTCCTGCGGACTCCATCCTCAAAAGCACCTGTTTTCGCTTTTGGCAGCCTCCGGAGCAAAAAAGACAAACGTCCAGCTTTTGCTGCCACAGCAAAGGTGCCAGCGGGGAAAAGTAATGCTGGTTCTCACTGCCTCCTGGAACCCTTTCAAATGCCACAGACAATTTGGCCCTCTCTGCTTTCCTGCGGACTCCATCCTCAAAAGCACCTGTTTTCGCTTTCGGCAGCCTCCGGAGCAAAAAAGACAAACGTCCAGCTTTTGCTGCCACAGCAAACGTGCCAGCGGGGAAAAGTAATGCTGGTTCTCACTGCCTCCTGGAACCCTTTCAAATGCCACAGACAATTTGGCCCTCTCTGCTTTCCTGCGGACTCCATCCTCAAAAGCACCTGTTTTCGCTTTCGGCAGCCTCCGGAGCAAAAAAGACAAACGTCCAGCTTTTGCTGCCACAACAAAGGTGCCAGCGGGGAAAAGTAATGCTGGTTCTCACTGCCTCCTGGAACCCTTTCAAATGCCACAGACAATTTGGCCCTCTCTGCTTTCCTGCGGACTCCATCCTCAAAAGCACCTGTTTTCGCTTTCGGCAACCTCCGGAGCAAAAAAGACAAACGTCCAGCTTTTGCTGCCACAGCAAAGGTGCCAGCGGGGAAAAGTAATGCTGGTTCTCACTGCCTCCTTGAACCCTTTCAAATGCCACAGACAATTTGGCCCTCTCTGCTTTCCTGCGGACTCCATCCTCAAAAGCACCTGTTTTTGCTTTCGGCAGCCTCCGGAGCAAAAAAGACAAACGTCCAGCTTTTGCTG